>NW_006922654.1:78224-79184 GCF_000298275.1 Orycteropus afer afer
ATTATCTTCTGTGTCTGTGTTAATTGGTTTCCCTTTTCTTTGTTGAAGAGGGTCTGTGCAATCCTTCTGCCTAGTCCGCCATCTTGCCCCGCCTCCTCTCCAGATTGCATCATACTCTTGCATATGAAGCACTTGGTTCATTACTTGCATATGGCAAGTGCTCAGCAATTGTTGGATAATGTTATAGTCATTTTCTGTGCCTATTTATGATCAGTGACCATTTACTACTTTTTGATCTCGTGCAGATCGTATTACCAGAAATCAGATTCTGTTTCTCATGTGGGGATGCATAATGAGAATAATAATCCCTGCCCTGGCCCCATTAACTGAATTGTTGAAAGGAGTGAATGAGATGACATAGGTGAAAGCACTTTGAAATGTTATGCCGCAGTACAACTACCAAATGTTATTATTTTCCATTCTTCCTCATGGGTTCCTTCTAGGGTTGCTGTAGTTATAGGCAGTGATGGTTCACTCGCTTTCACTTGGGCTGTCCCAGACTACATCCAGCTGCCCAGCCACTCAACAAGGCCTAGCCAAGTTGACACACAAACTTAAACTACCACAGGACAGGTCTGAGGGGCTTGTCTCTGATCCAGGGACAGAAACAGGCCTAGCCAGAAGCCTGCCTTGAAGTCCCTTTTGTCTTCTACCTGCAGGAGATCCAGGGACTAGTAGCAGCTGTTTACCCTATTGGGCCTAGCTGGACTCCAATGTACATGATATCCTTGTCCCAGATGAGATATCTCTATGTGCTACTGCTGCATGAAGACATTGATGGTTCAGTGGTAGAATTCTCACCTCCTGCGTGGAAGCCTGGGGTTTGATTCCTGGACAGAACCTTTTATTATTATTATTATTATCATTGTGATTTGGGTGAAACTTTACAGAGCAAATTCACTTTCCATACAGCAGTTCACATACACTTTGTCTCATGACATTGACTACAATTTACCCCAA
>NW_006922654.1:80082-81479 GCF_000298275.1 Orycteropus afer afer
AGGAGTGGCTGGTGGGTTTGAACCGCCAGCCTTCTGGTTAGCAGTCAAGTGCCTTAGGCACTATGCTACCAGAGCTCCACTTCATAGACATACCTAATAGTTCAGCCTGTCCACCCATCTATCCACCCTTATACCCATGTTTGCCCTCACTGACAATGCAGTACTGTATGTGCAAAAGAGTTCATCTTTGTTGTCTGTAACTCCCATGTACCTCTCTATGTCTTCCTCTTCCTCAATGCCACAAGGTTGATCACTCACATTTAGTATATTGCCCTTCTCTTCACCCAAATCACTACTTATCTCTATCTATCTAACAGTGTTACCTACCCTACCCTCCCACTCCTGGTTACCAACAAAGAAAATTTCCTTCCACAGATTCCTTGACTTTTACAATAACAGACTAATACAGTATTTGCCCTTCTGTGATTGACTTATTTCACTCAGCATAATGTCCTCTAAGTTATCCATGTTATGTGGGCTTTTGCAGATTCTATGTTATTCTTTAGGGTCGCATAGTATTCCATTGTGTGTATGTACCATAGTTTGTTTATCCATTCCTCAGTTGATGGACACCTAGGTTGTTTCCATTTTTGGCTACTGTAAATAGTGCTGCGATGAACATGGCTGTGCATATATCTGTTCTTGTCCTGGCTGTCACTTCTTTAGGATATATACCTAGTAATGGAATGGCTGGATCAAATGGTATTTCTAATTCCAACTTTTGAAGGAATCACTATATTGCTTTCCACAATTGTTGTACCATTTTACAGTCCCACCAGCAGTGTATATGAGAGTCCCAATCTCACCACATCCTTGCCAGCATTTGTTATTTTGTGTCCTGTTGAACTTTGCTACTAGTGCTGGAGCAAGATGGTATCTCATTTTTGTTTTGATTTGCAGCTCTCTAATTCCTGGCCAGTGCACCTCATGTGCAGACACCACCTGTCTGTCAGTGGAGACTTGTGTGCTGCTATGATGCTGAACAGGTTTCAGGGGAGCTTCCAGACTAGGATGGACTGGGAAGAAAGGCCTGGCAATATACTTCTGAAAATTAGTCAGTGAAAATCCTATGGATCACAATGGTCCAGTCAGCAGCAGCAACTTTTTTTTTTTTTTTTAACAGTAAGCTGAGCCTTACCCTTACTACTCCAGAGGAAAAGAATGTGGCAGAGAGGAAGGCTTCCCAGGCTAACATGATGGTCCAGCCTGCCAGCCCTGTATGGCCTGCCACTGAAACATCATTGGGTTTGTAGTCCAAGAGGCAGTTTGGGAAGGAAGCTTTATGGATTGAATTGTATCCCCAAAAAATATGTGCTGGAAATCCTAACTTCTAGTCCTATGAGAAATCTGTGAGCAGCAGCCAGGGTTCCAGGTAAGGGGAGTGACTCAGGCCCTAC
>NW_006922654.1:85880-90897 GCF_000298275.1 Orycteropus afer afer
GTGGGGCTGGTGCGGGATCGGGCAGTGTTTCGTTCTGCTGTGCATGGGGTCGCTATGAGTCGGAAACGACTCGACGGCACTTAACAACAACAACAACATCAAGAACATCATCCATGAAGAAAGCAAGAGGTCATTAAAAAGATGAGAAAAGACCAAAGTGTATGTCAAAAGAGACTCTGATACTTGCCCTTGAATGGAGAGTAGCTAAAACAAATGGAAAAAAGGACAAGATAAAAGAGCTGAACAGAAGATTTCAAATAGCAGCTTGAGAAGATAAAGCCAATTACTATAATGAAATGTGCAAAGACCTGGAGTATGAAAACCAAAAGGGAAGAACACACTCAGCATTTCTCAAGCTGAAAGGACTGAGGGAAAACTTTAAGCCTCGAGTTGCAATACTGAAAGATTCTATGGGCAAAAATTCTCACAACTGGACCTATAAGCAGCATTAAAATAAATGGAGAAAAGATTGAAGTTATCAAAGACTTCACATTGCTGGGTTCTACAATTAACGCCAATGGAGGCAGCAGTCAGGACATCAGACGATGTATAGCACTGGGTAAGTTGGCTGCAAAGGACTTCTTTCAAGTGCTGAAGAACAAAGATGTCTCCTTGAGGACTAAGGTGCGCCTGACACAAGCCATGATATTTTCAATTACTTCATATGCATGTGAGAGCTGGACGATCAATAAAGAAGACCGAAGAAGAATTGATGCTTTTGAGAATGGCCAGACTTCGTCTCACCTGCTTTTGGTCATGTTGTCAGAAGGGACTATTCTCTGGAGAAGGATGTCATGCTTGGTAAGGTCGATGAAAGACGGGAAGGCCCTCAACAAGATGGATTGACACAGTGACTGCGGCGATGGGCTCAAGTATAGCAGGGATCACGGAGCTGTTGCGGGACTGGGCGGTATTTTGTTCTGCTGTGCATAGGGTCCTATGAGTCAAAGATGACTTGAAGGCACTTAACAACAACAACATGCCTGGTTAGAAACGGGTTGTCTTTGTTATGTTAATGAGGCAGAATTAGTGTAGAGTGTCTAGAGCTAATCTCTTTTGAGACATAAAAGAGATTAAACATGTAAGCCAGTGAGCAGAGATGGGCTAAGACAGATGTCAAGAAATATGGGGATCTCCAAGGAACCAGGAAGCAGAAGCTAAAGAAACATGGACCTTCCTCCAGAGATGACAGAGAAAGCAAGCCTTCCCCTAAAACCAACACCCTGAACTCAAACTTCTACCTTCTTGAACTATGAGAAAATACACTTCTGGTTTTTGAAGCCACTCAATTGTGGTATTTCTGTTATAGCAGCACTAGATAACTAAGACAGAATGTGGTACCAAGAAGTGGGGGTGCTGCTCTAATAAATACCTACAATGTGGAAGTAGTTTTGGAATTGGGTAATGGGTAGAGGTTGGAAGAATTTGAAGGTGCCTAATAGTAAAAGCTTAAATTGCCTTGAAGAGTGTGATACTTAAGGTTATGTGTCAGCTTGGCTGGGCCTGGTTTTGAGTGTCTGGGCAGCTGGTTGTAGTTATTCCCCATGATGAGATCGCTAATCAACTCCATGGTGGAATCTGCCTTAAGCAGCTGAGTAGCTGCTTTTAGGGATGTGGTCTGCTTCCAGTTTATAAACAGAAGCTTTGGGAATGGTCTGCAGTTTTAGCATGCTTGACTCCTGCATGTAGCTGAGTCATTATTCAGCAGCCTGCCATCTTGTCTGCCCATCTTGGGATTCTTAATGGACCTGAATCAATGGCCTGCTGTGTGGTTTGGTAATATCGGGACTGTGACTTTTTACTTGTTGACCTTGGGTTTGTCAGTCTCAGCAGTCAACAGCTGTCTGAGTGAAGAAAGACTCCAGCTTCAGCAGGCTGGGAGCAGGGGGCGGAGCTGAAGCCCAAGGTCAAGGGGCTTTCACCCAGCCCCTAGAGCCTCGCACTTTGAACTCGGACTTCTAGCCTTCAAACCTGTAAGAGAATAAACTCCTGTTTGTTAAAGCCCTCTATCTGTGGTATGTGTGTTAGAGAGGCACTACCAACTCACTGCTGTTGAGTCGGATCTGACTCATAGCGACCCCTCCTTGGATTTCCGAGGCAGTATCCTATGGAAGTAGATTCCTCAACCTTCCTTCCAAGGATTGGCTAGTGGGTTTGAACTGCTAGCCTTCTGGTTAGCAGTCAAATGCCTTAGGCACTACACCACCAGAGCTCCTAGAGGGGCAGTAGGTAGCTAAAACAAGAGACTCTTGGTAGAATTACAAACATTAAATGCAATTCTAGTGTGTGCTCAGAAAAAAATGAGGAGAACTATAGAGAAAGTTTCTATCATCTTAGAGAATACATATGGTGCCAGTAATAGAATGTTGCTAGAAATGTGGATGTTAAATGTGTTTCTGGTGAAGCTTTAAAAGAAAATGATAAACAGGTAATTGAACAATGGAAGAAGGTGTTTTTTTTTTTTTTTTCAATACATATAGTGGCAAAGAACTTGTCTAATTATAGTCAGATGTTTGGTGGAAGGTAGACTTTGTAAGTGATGAACTTTAATTGTTAGCTGAGATTTCTAAACAAGATCTAAAGGGGCTGCATGTTTTTTCCTTGCTGCTTATAGTAAAATGCAAGAGGAAAGAGATAGACTTAAAAATGAACTGTACAAACTGAAAAAAACAAACAAACTTGTAAGATTTGTTAAATTCTATTGTACAAACTAAGGATATGTGTCCTGGAATGTTCACCAAGGACGTGGCTACACAATCTCTTGTTAAAGAGATTAAGCCTGTGACTGAGGGATCTAACCAACTACCACAGCAGAAGACCCATCAGCTTAGACTGGTGAGTGAAAAACAAAATAACATTGTCTCTTGGAATTCCACAGACAGGAAACAGGCCAACGGAGCTACATCTGTTGTCCTCCAAGAAAAGAAAAGAACCACCCCTGCAGCAGCTTGGAGATCAGCAGAATTACTGGAAGGACCACAGGAAGCAGAGCTACTTTGGTCTCAAAGAGTGGGGCCTTGGCCTCTAGGATGTCAAAGAGTAGAGCCATGGCCTCCTATGTTCTCAAGAATCACAACTTCAACAATTCATTTCTGGAGTGTGGGGCTGCCACTCAGTTTAGCCAAGAAAATGTGACCCACTGTCCAAAAGTGAGGGGGTGGGTTTGCCATGCCGCAGGAGCAGAAGAATAGGACCTACTGGGGCTAAGGGGATGGGGTCGCTACTCAGAAGGCCTAGGAGCTACCCAAAGCCAAGGGTGCAGAGTTGCTTTCCCAGGCAATCTGGAAGGTGGAACTGAAGCCAGGGCTGAGGGTCCTGCACCCAGAATTCAGGGGGCACGGCCAACACCCACAGTCTAGGGGGCAGGATCAATTGCCTTGATGATCTCAAAGAAGACAGGACAGTTTTCAAAGCTTGAGAGTTAATGTAAGTTATTCTGCTGGGTTTTGGACTTGCTTGGTGCCTGTTATCTCCTCTTTCCCTCTAATTTTTCCCATATGTAACAGAAATGTCTAACTTGTGCTTGTTCCACCATTTACTTTGGAAACAGGAAACTTGCAGTCTAGATTTCACAGGTTCACAGATGAAGAGGAATTTTGTCCCAGGATGGAATATGCCTAAAGTCTCACCCATATTGATATAGATGATTCAGAAAATGAGATTTTGGACTCGGAATTAAGACTTTTGGGATGATATAATGGGGTAAATGCATTGTGCATATGGGAAGGACATGAATTTTTGGTGGCCAAAGGGTAGAATGTTATGGACTGAATTGTGAGCCCCCAAAATATGTGTTGTAAACCCCAATCTCTATGCCTGTGGTCATAAAACTACTTAGGAATGGGTTGACTTTGTTATGTTAATGAGAAGGATTAGTGTAGGATGTGTTTTGAGTCAATCTCTTTTGAGATATATGAGAGACTGAACAAGGAAGAGAGAGAAGCAGAGATGGGGGAAGATATTCCAAGCCACATGAAGACTACCCAGGAGCTGAAGCTCAGATGGGACAAGGACCTTCCTTCAAGCCTGCAGAAAGAGAAAGCCTTCCCCTAGAGACAGAACTCTGAATTCAGACTTCTAGCCTCCTAACTTGTGAGAAAATACATTTCTCTTTGTTAAAGCCATCCACTTGAATTTCTGTAATAGCAGCAATAGAGAACTAAGACAGAAGCTGTGTCCTGTATTGGTTAAGACTGAATCAGGTAGATCTAGTTTTTTATTTGGCTCCAACATTTATTAGTTTTGTGAACTTTGGGCTATTTCACTAACGAACTGAGTCTCAATTTCCTCTTTTGCAAAATGGGGATAATAATAGTACCTACTCTGGGTGGTGCAAATGGTTAAGGACTTGACTGCTAACTGAAAGGTTGGTGGTTCAGGTCCACCCTGGAGCACCTCTTGACTACTGTGAAAAAAATAGCCACTGAAAAAACCCCTTGGAGTACAGTGTTACTCGGACACACATGGGGTTGCCATGAGTCAAAATCAATTTGATAGCTACTGTTTTTTTTTTTTTTTGTTTGTTTGTTTTATTCATAGGGCTATATGAGGATTCTATGAGGTAATGTAGGGTAAGGGCCTCAAAAATGGTTACTGCTGGGGCAAAGACTTCCAGTAAGATGGAGGAATAAGCAGACAAGCAACACAGTCACTTTTCAAAAAAGAAAAGAAAAACCAATTGACAGAGATACAGAAGATAATCCTGGAGCCCTGAGATTTGAAAGGAACTATACAGAAGTGGATTAGGCACCAATTAGTGGAAAAACCTAAACAAAAACAGTGAGTACAGAGATGGTCTGAGCTGTGGACTGTCAGCTACTCTGACGAGACCAACAGCCTGAATATTTCCAAGTGGTGTTGGTGTTGTGCCCAGGTTATGAAGGAGTAGCTCGGCGCGAGGAATATGCCAACTCACGACAATGCAAAAGCAATAGGAAAGTTTATTAGCTAACTTAAGTTAGGGTCCTTGCCCTTACCAAATCAGTGGCTTGAGCAAAAGACCCCGTGCCCTGGTATT
>NW_006922654.1:97599-126701 GCF_000298275.1 Orycteropus afer afer
CATTCTGAGGAGCAAAAAGTTATTAGTTTATTCTTCTTAATTATCACAGACAAACTAGATCCTCTAGTCTTAAACTCTGAAAAATGTTCAATCATCAGGGACAGAGGGGTAGTCTGTTTCTGTCCCATTTCAACCTTCTTCAAGAAAACACAGAACGAACAAAAGACAGTGGCCACACACTAAAATGGACAGTACAAAATATTTGATGCCCAGAGACACCAAACCAGACAG
Source organism: Orycteropus afer afer (assembly GCF_000298275.1). Classification (NCBI taxonomy): domain Eukaryota; kingdom Metazoa; phylum Chordata; class Mammalia; order Tubulidentata; family Orycteropodidae; genus Orycteropus; species Orycteropus afer. The sequence continues at coordinate 97,831 of NW_006922654.1, forward strand.
CACAGATATCCGATACCCAGAAGAGATCTCGTTCCTGTACCATAGATTGGAGGGTCCTCTCCCCTCCCCAGAAGTGGGTTGCCCTTACCAGCAAACGCCCACAGCCTGTCTGTGAGCTGAGGAAGGGCACCTTCCCCCGCTCACCCGGTGCGTCCACCAGTGCCTAGCCTTTCCTGATGGACTAGTGTCTTTACGCAAAAGACGTATCTAGTCCAGCCGGCTCCAGTTCCCGAAACTCTCCTACTGTCGTAGGCAACTTCACTCGATCCGAATCCTCCCTTCCCGGCCAACGCACCAAATGTTGTGCCCAAGTTATGAAGGAGTAGCTCAGCGCGAGGACCTTGACTTTCCGCCAGAAAAACCTTCCTGGTTTACACTGCCTGCAGGTTGAAGCCCAAAGTCTTTGCATGGCACTCAATTCATTCCATTTGGATCCAGCCTCTTTCCATCATCAACACCAATAACTAAGATTGAGCATTTAATATGAGCTACGCATTTTACTGAGAGCTTTATTGTATTATCTATTCAATTCTCACCTAACATTAGGGGTGTCACTTTCCTCATCTATAAAATGAGGACATTCCAAGAAAAGCACAGTGTCTGGCACATAGTTACCACTCAGTTAACAATGAGTTAACACTCTGCCATTACTCCCATCAGCCCTATTTTATAGGTGAGAATGTGAGATTCAGGGATATTAAGCAATTTGCCCAAGGCCACAACCCTAAGTGACAGAGCTAGGACCTGAATCTAGGAAGTCTGAGCTAAGTTGCTCCTCACTGTATTACTGAAGACCTGTGCTCAACTCAAAGACAATTTCTAGAGTTCCTCTTGATGAAGTCTCTAGGTCTTTGCACAAGCAGTTCCCTCTGCTGTTAGAATGCCTCCCCTCACCCTTCTTGGGAAAGAAGCCTCCTTCCCATGACTACCATGGGCAGAGGCAGTGACTCTCTCCTCTGTGGCCTCCTCAACAGACCTCTCTCCATTCTCAACTCACTGTCATTTAGACAGCTAGATCCCCCACCGTCCCCAGTTCCACAGTGTCCTCATTACCTCTGGCTCTGCCATGCCTAACCTGGCAAGAAGCAGATTTCTGAGGGTGTTTGTTGAATCTGCTGCAAGGAGCTCTGGTGGCACCAGAACTAAGGCACTTGACTGATAACCAGAAGGTTGGTGGTTTAAACTCACTAGCCACTTTGCAGAAGACTGGGCAATCTGCTTCCATAAAGATTCAGCACCTCAGAAACCCAATGGGGGTCCCTACGAGTCCGAATCAACTCAATGGCAGTGGGTTTTTGTTTTTGGTTTGAGAATCGACCATAGAGAGCCAAACCAAGAATGGAGAACCAATACCTGCTGGCAGGGGCCCCCCACTTGTTCTCATCTACCATGCTCCAGAGTGAGCACACTTGTGTTTTTCTTTGGCCAAAGTCTCTGTACCATTTGCCAGAACTTCCAAACCCTTGGCCCTGGCTCTCACTTTGCTGTCCTGGCTCCCCTCAAAGTCTTTCCAAATGTCACCTCTCAGAGGGGCCAACACCATCCAACAGCATGAGTCCAGGAGACTCCTCACCTCCTCAGTTCACTTAGTCAATATTTATTGAATGCCTACTTTGAACTAGGCACTGTGCTTGGCACTGGGTACAGAGCGCAGAGTACTCCAGGCATGGTCCCTGCCCTCATGGAGCTTACATTCTTGTGGGAGAGACAGTCAACCATTAAGTTAAGAAGCAGATGGGTATATAATAACAAAATCCCCATGAAGCAAATAAGGGCCTTTGAAATTAACATGGAGGGTTTAAGTACTGTAGTCAGTGAAGGCCTGTTTGAGGAGGTGACAGGCCAAGGCCTGAGAGTCTGAAGAACTCAGCCAGGCAAAGAGTAGGGGAAGAGCATTCTGGGCAGAGAATAGTAGCATATGCAAAGTCTATGGGAAAGAGGTTGGAATATTGAGAAAATAAAGGAAGGTCACGGTGGGGGAAATATAGGAAATAAGGTAAGGATTGGCAATATAGGAGGTTGGAAGGGAGGTTAGGGCAGACCAATGGAGGAAGAGCTAGGACTTGACTTTAGTAATACAAAGGACTTCTGAAGGGTTTTAAACTAGAGATGATATGATTTGCACAGTTAAAGATCTCTTTGGTAGCTGTTGAGAACTGATTTTCAGGAGGGGAGGGCAGTGATCAGGAGAGGAGGAGGGATGTTCTCAGGCTGGGGTGATGGCTGTGTATTGAGAGAGAAGTGGATGAACTCCAGAGATATTTAGGAAATGGAATCTATGGGAAGTTTCCAGAAGAACTAAAAATCATTTATTCAGTGTCTGTAACAATCCCAGCAACGGGGTGGGGGGTGGCAAGCACCAGGAAGGCTTGGGAATATAAACTAAAGATACAAATCCTCAACCACAAAAACAAATACACACAGTTACCTCCCTCCCATCCCTCCAATCTCTTGGGGAAAATGGGTCCAAGATCAACGAAGATGCTGAAAGTTCTGGGCCACTTCTACGTCCTTCAATGGTGTCAACAAAGTCTTTTGGAGCTGGTACTTGAAACATGGAAATGTATTTCCCACAGCCCCACTATTCTCACCATAGGAAGCTGCTAACTGCAGGACTGCAGCATGGACCTGGCATCCTGGGAGTGGTGGGGCACCACATGGGGAAGCCAGGGAGAGAAGATAGCATATTTCTTCTTCCTGTCCTAAGTGTTCTCCTTTGTGGGAAAAGTGAAGCTGGTCTTTGCTTTCTGTTCACATCCCTTGGTCCCCTTCTCCCAACTCCTGGGAGTTGGCAGAGCTGCCCTATACCCACTCTCTGCCATCTCCCTCAGGAGACCACTCTTTGAAATGATCACCCACCCCCTCATGTGGTCCAGGAGGAAAGCAAAGTGCTTGAACTAACTCACACCAAGGTGTGAGAGAACTGCTTCAGCTCTTTATTCCTCCTTGAGAAGCTGCCCTTTGAAGAGAGCTTTCTGGGTCATTCCAACAATCTCTGCTCTCTGACCCACTCCTCTGAAAAGGGCCATTTCCCACCCCACCCCCATGGTTGTTGCAATTCCACTTCTGAGCTCACAGAGTCCTCTCAATTCAGTTTCTGGGGAGGGTGGTTCCATCAAAGGGTGATGGTGGTGAGATCTCCCCAGGGGTGACAAGTCTGCAGGGATTCAATAACCAGTGCAGAATGGCAGCTGGAAGCCATCCCACCATCTCAGGTTGGCCGAGCCTTAACCAAATCATGGGGGTCCTAGGGGATACTCAGAAGTACTCAAGAGAAGCAGATATTCACCAACCAGCACAGAAATGTTTCAATATTTTAACAGCTGGTATACCAACACCGGTCCAGCTGCATGTCAGGCCGGGATCTGTCCCTATCTTGTCCAGTCTCTGCTTTTCCATGGGGAATGGCTGCTGGGCCATTGTGCTCTCTCTTAAGAAGAAAAGTGCCCTGGGTTGGAGCTGGGTAAATGGCCTATTGGTAGAGCTAGTGGCTGTGTGGACTCCTAGCTGAACAGGATCTCAGGCCCTCAACCCACAGTGTGACCTTGGAGGGCCAAGCCGCCTGTGACTGTCCTTCTTCTCGCCCCTCCTCACAGTTATTTTTATCCAGCCTGACAGCCCTTGGCTGTTCCAGCAGTCTGGGCTCTGTGAGCTGGATGCAAACCAGACACACAAGCGTCTGGTGCTGAATCCCAAGAGGATTCCTCTCTGGGAGCCATCACGCGGTTCCTCCACCCCACACACTGTGCACCCAGCAGGGGGACCACATGCCTCAAGGGTGGAGCTTGCCCTCAGTTTCCCAACCTGGGGTCCTGTCTGGGAACACTCACTATCCAAGGCCTGCTGGTGACACCCCATCAAGGAGCCTTCCTGCAGCCCAGAAACCTCTTGGTCAGGCTCCTCATGCAAGCTGTGTGCAGGGAACTGTTAGTCAGCTGGAAAGTGGGTGTCTGTGGCTAGGAGAAAGGCAAAGCAAGCCCTACTGGGCTCCCCGCCCCCCAGGTCTGGCCATCATGGAGAATGAGTCTGTCCTGTGGTTCACTGTGATAGGGTGGGCTGAAGACAGGTGGGCAGAGGCAGACAATTCCCAGAAGATTTGACCCTACTGAGTTACCATGTCCCAGAAGTGGGGCAGACAGTATGTTCTGACCACTGGGCTTGGGAAAACTGTAGCCAGTTTGTCATTGACCTTCACTGGGGCCTGACCTCTCTACTGAAGCAGACTGCCTCAGGCTATTGTACCCTTTGGGTGAAAGCTTCATTCCCAGACCTGAGATTTATGCCTGCTGCCCAGTGTGTACCGGGGCAGGAGAGGGGTTGGGCACAGCTCTTAGGGGCTCTCCCAGGCTCATCTGCCCAGGGGAGAAATGCTATCGCGTCTCTAGGGATTACAAGCTAGAATGAGCAGTGAGGAGAGACAGACCAAAGGAAGAGGGACCACTGATGGGTAAAGAAAATGCCTTCACATATTAGCTAGTCCAGGCAGGACTGGCTTAAAGCAGAAAAGGCAGTGCCATTTCTAGAACTGCTGGAAAAAGGACTTTCCTCACTCCTGGGTAAGGAGTGCCATCTCAGAAAGCCCCGATTTCAGTGATTTCAGAGACCCAGGAACGGCAAAGTACAGCTCCCGCAGGCCTCCCACGCGGCCCTGGGGAAGAGGGGCTGGGGGCAAGAACAGCCACATGGGCAGCAGGTCCCACAGCACCAGGGGGTGTCAGGGAGGAAGATCGAAGGAGGGATGTGATGTGGCTGCTCCTGGCAGCCCTGCTGCTGGGGGCCATGGGCCCAGGGCCAGCTGGCCTCTCCAGGGGGCGGGCCCTTCGGATCAAAGAGGCCCCTCGACTGGGCAGGAAACTCCTCCGGGCCGGCAGGATGGTGCCAGCAGCTCGGCGCATGGGAGTGGCTCGGAGGGCTGGGATGGGGTAAGTTGGAGAGGCGCTGCTGGGGAGGACAGGGCCAGGCACTCTGCCCAGAATGGAGAGCTGGCTGCTTGGGGCTGGCAGCCCTGGACAGCTGTGGAAGAAGGACCAGGGCCAGGCAGGGAAGGCCAGGGGGCTGGTGGGTGTAGGCAAAGGCTCCATCTCGGCTGCGTAGCTGTTGAGGTGAGAGAGAAGGCGAATCCGGACGGGGTCCACACAGCTGCTTGGCCCTTCCAGGACCCCCAGGTACCTGATGACCTCAGTGAGGCACTCCCGAAAACCAATGCTCCGGAAGTCAATGGCCAGGGCGCGGGCATCAAAGAACCCTGCAAAAAGAGGGGCACCGTGAGGGTATGCCAGGCATGGGGAAAAGTTCTAGATTGGCCTCTTCCACTCACTCTCTGTGTGACCTTGGAATGTCATCCCATCTCTTTGAGCTCCAGTCTCCCCATCAGTACAGGGGGGAGAATAATCCCTGCCTGGAGTGAAGTATGGTGTGCTATGAGGATCAGATGAGTTTACTAAATATGAAGCATTATAAAATGTATTATTTATTTTCATCACTATTCATAATTAATCCAAAGAAGAAACTTTATGGTCAAGATATCTTCATTTAAGTAGACACTAGCCCAAGTGTGAAAAGGCTGTGCACAACACAAAATGTAAAACAACCCTGCCTGCTGATAAGGTTAGAGGTGGTGGCAGCAGTCACGAGAGCTGAGAGGCCCCTTGGAGAAGGTAGCATACCACAGCAGTGAAACATGAGGTCTTTGGAGGCAGCAGAGCTAGGTTCAAATCCTGGCTCTCCCACTTAACTATCTGGCCATGGACAAATCTCTTAATCACTTTATGCCTCAATTTCCTTAGCTGTATAACGGGGGGTTTGGATGGGGGAGTTCTGGTAGCATAGTGCCTAAAGCACTTGACTACTAACCAGAAGGCTGGTGGTTCAAACCCACCAGCCACTCCTCAGAAGGAAGGTTGGGGAATCTACTTCGTAGTGATACTGCCTTGGAAACCCAAGGAGGGGTCACTATGAGTTGAGGCTGACTTGATAGCACATAACAACAATAACGTATAACAGGGATATAATAGAACCTGCCTTTAGAGTCATGAGGGTGAAACTAAATGAAATGCTGCATAGCAAATGCTCAATACATTAAAAAGTTAGCTACTGTATTAAGGAGCTCTGGTGGCATAGTGCCTAAAGCATTTGACTAATCTAATCAGAAGGCTGGTGGTTCAAACCCACTAGCCACTCTGTGGAAAGAAGACTGAGCAACCTACTTCCATAAAGATTTATCGCTCAGAAACCCAAAGGGGGTTGCTATGAGTTGGAATTGACTTGATGGCAGTGAGTTTGGGTTTTTTTTTTTGGTTTTATTTTTTTCCTCACCTGGCCCCTGTAAGGGTTTGAGTCTGTCCCCTGGCCCAAAGGATCCTACTCTGAAAAGACTCTGGAAAGCAGGACCCTACTCTGATCTTTGGCCACTGACATCAGGCTGGGGACCCTCTCTTTGCCCTGATTTTGGTGAGGTATGACTAAGTGGACAGCTCAGCAGAGGTATTCACATCCTCACTGCCTCTATACACCTGCCCCTCTCTCCACCACCATTTGGGCAAAGACAGATTCATGACTATGGTAGCAAATATCTGTTCCCTGGTTCATGGCCAATGCTGTATACTTAGCTGTGTGAGTCTGAGCAAACCCTTTTCCCTTTCTGTGTTTGCTGTTCTTTTTAAATCAACAATGACTGAGTTCTTATGAAGCACTTTATATTAAAAAAAAAAAAAAAATCCAGATTCACTTTCATAGAGTTGACTCCAACTCATAGCTACCCCTTCTTGGGTTTCTGAGGCAGTATCTTTATGGAAGTAGATTACCCAGTGTTCCTTCCAAGGAGTGGCTGGTGGGTTTGAACCACCAGACTTCTGGTTAGCAGTCAAATACCTTAGGCACTACGCCACCAGAGCTCCCGAAGCACTTTATATGCATTATCTAATTTAATTCTCACCCATCCCAATGGTGTTGAGTCAATTCTAACTCATAGTGACCCCATAGGACAACGTGTAACTGCCTCATAGGGTTTTCAAGGCTGTAATCTTTATGGAAACAGATTGCCATATTTTACTCCTGCAGAGCAGCTGGTGGGTTCAAACAACCAACTTTTTGGTTAATAGCTGAGCATTTAACTCCTGTACCACCAAGGCTCCTCCTGATGCTAATAAAAAGCCTACTACTCCCATTTTAGAGATGAAGAAACTGAGGAACACAGAGATTAAGTCATTTTTCCAAGGTGATAAAGCTAGTAAGTAGTAGAGCCAAGATTCAAGTCCTAATGTCTGCCTTCCCATTAACTCTTAGTCATAAAATGATAACAACCCCTACTAGAGGCTCTTGTGAGAATCAGATGAGTTAACGTATATGAAAGCACTTTGAAAACTGTAAAATGTTGCCCAAATATTAATCATTATTTTCCTTTTAATTGGATAACCATAAATGTAGTTTGAACTATTTTCTCCGCTGGCTGATTAGAGACAGAAGTCTCTAATGGTAGGGTAATGCATTCCTTTGGTGGTAGTTCTCAAAGTGACCAGCTGCATCAGGGTCATTGGGCATCCTTATTGACTTGAAAATTTCTAAGCCCCAATCCAGACCTACTGCCTCAAAATCTCTGGGGTGTGACCCACAACTCTGCCTGCCTCCAGAAGATATGGCTGCATACTGAGGCCTGAGAAACACCAGACTGGGCCACTTGAAATGCAATTGTCCCCTTAAAGGGGTAGCAAGTTAAGTCTCTGGGATTTTGGTGTATGTGGCCAAGAGTTGGGGAGCTTTTAAGGTTTCCCAATTGTGAAATCATCAAAACACACAGAGAGACTTCACGTAGACAAACTTACCATTTGTCTGGAAGCTATTTAAAAGCCATAGTTGCATGACTTTATTTTAATGGACTAGCTCAAAATATTGGAATGAGTTACATTTGCTTTCTATTATAATCTCGTATAGAACAGACTACATGCATATGACATATCACTCCAGCACTGTCAAGGATGCACAGCCTAGGAGGCCAGATGTTCCATATCAGTAGAATGTCTGTGGCTAAAATCCCAGGCGGACCCCTCCCTGGATCCACGCAGGTCCCAGACTGGGATCCCAGTGAAAATTAGCTCATGAAGGGTAATTTTTAACAAGGCCGTGGAGGGTGGGACCAATAGGAACAGTGTGATGTAAAAGAAAGCTCCTCCAAGGTCTAAGACAGGATGGCATGGATGAAAGACTTTCAGTGGAGACACTGAAAGTAAGAGGGAGATGCTATAAAAGAGGAGAAAGAAGCTTTGCAGATGTTCTAGCAAGGCCTGCAGTGAGTGCCTAGAAGGCAGAGACCACATCTACTTTGCTCAGTTGTATATCCCCAGGCCACAGCCTTTAAATACTTGCTGCATGAATGACTCCTGGGAGAGAAAAGCATCAGTACCTGTCCCACCAGTGGCATGGAGCATTTTCAAGTGATCCACCGTCATCTGTAAGACCTCAGCCTTCTCCAGCTTGGAGGAGCCCTGTGTGTTCAGAAGACAGAAGAGTAAAGGCCTCCAGTTGACCTCCATTGCTCCCCTCCTCTGCACAGTGTCATCTGTCCTCACTGTCTCAATTTCTCACCTTCCTCTTACTCCTCAACCACCTGAATTGGGCTTCTGCTTTGGCCAATGTCTCTTCAGTTCTCTTCTTAGTGCACCTGTCCACTGCTCTGGACACTGCTGACCACTTCCTCCTTCCTGAGACCTTCCTCCCTTAGCCTCCATGACACCACTTTTTCTTCGTTCTCCTTCTACCTTGCCTCTTGCTCTGCCTGCTCATTACATGGTGGTGCTCTTCCCAGTGGGTACTAGCACATTGCTCTTCTAAGTCTGCATGCTTTCTCTGGACGGTCTCATCTGTCTCCATGGTTTCAACCACCATCACCATATTGATCATTCCTCAGAAGGCCACTCCTGCACACCTGGTCTCTTAGACCATCTCTACTCACCATGCCCAAGATCTAGCACATCACCCTACCTCCAAAGCACTTCCTCTTCCTGTGTCCTCTCTCTCAGAAAGTGTTTCCTAAGCCTCCAGTATTACCTGGTCCCCCAGGTGAAACCACTGGGTCAGACTCTTCAAGTGGATCCCTTGAGGGCAGGCACCAGGTCTAATTAATGGCTGGTCCTGTGAAGGTTTCAGTGAGTATCTCAGGAATGTCTGATTTGTTCTCACCAGCATAAGGGAAGGCAGGTGACCCATGATCCATGTTTTGGAGCACAATGTAAGAATCTTTCAGGCTATCTGGTTTAACCCACCCTCCCCACTATGTTGTCTGCCACCCCAACATGTTCAATGACAGAGTGCTCAGCCCCTGAGCAACATGGTGCACTTTCAAATAGTTTTGGAAATGCTAACAGAGCAGAGGGACAGGGGACTTGAGAATCACACAGCCCTGTGTTCCAGTTCTGCTCTACTATTTACTAGGTGTGATCAGGCCTAAGTTATGTTAGCCTCTCTGTGCCCTAATTTCCTCAACTGTGCAACAGGCATAATAATCCTTTTTTTTTTTTTTTTAATTTTTATTGTGATTTTGAGTGAAAGTTTACAGAGCAAATTCATTTTCCACACAGCAGTTGATACACATTTTGTTTCATGACGTTGACTGCAATTCCCCACAATGTAACAGCTCTCTTCCCACTTCCTCCTTGTAGTTACCCACTTCCCTGAGTCCTTCTTTCTTATGCATTCCTGCCTCCCGAGCTATCTCCTGTGCAAACACTGCCCTTCTATTCTCCCACAATTGATCACTATAAAGAGTGTTTCTATCTGATGAAAATGTTCACCCCCTATGCCTGTCTATTGTTTGGGTGGAAGCCATAGAAGTGAGTTCAGTTCCAGACCTGAAGGGTAACTAGAGGCCATAGTCTCAGGGGTCTCATCAGGTTCTATCAGACCAGTATACCTGGTCTTTTTTTTTTTTTTTTAATGATTTCGAGTTTCCTTCCACATTGCTCTCCCACTCTATCCAGGATCTGCTGCACTGACCCCTTTTCTGAGTGGCTGACAGTGGTGGCCAGTGACCATGTAGTTCTTCTGATCTCATAGTCGTACAGGCTGAGGACTGCATGGTCTATTAGTCCCTTGGACTAATTGCTTCCATGCGTCTTTTGTTTTCTTCACTATTCTTTGCTCTGGATGAGGAGAGACCCATCGTTACATCTAGATGACCACTTGCAAGCTTTTAAGATCCCAGTTGCTCCTCACCATGTAGGATGTAGAACAATGTTTTTGTTTAGTATGTTATGCCAATTGAGCTTGATGTCCCCTGCGACCATGGTTCCGAGCCCTTAGGTCCAACATCTCAATCACTGGTCATTGGCTGTGGCCAAGAAGTTATCATAACTTTGCCCTTTGTTAGCTATATTACATATTTAGATATTTTTTATTTTATTTTGATTTGGGTGAAGATTTACAGAGCAAATTCACTTTCCATACAGTGGTTCACATATACTTTGTCTCATGTCATTGATCACAATTTACCACAATGCAACAGCTCCTCTCCCATTTCCCCCCATAGTTACCTCTTCCCAGTGTCCATCCCTCCATACTCTCCTGCCCCCTGAGCTGTCTCCCTGTGCATAAGCAGCCCTTCCTTCTCCCATGATTGTTCTATCCAAGGCGTGTGTCTACTTGAGGTAAATGTTTAACTCACATGCCTGTACTTAGTTTGGCTGGAAACCACAGGTGTGGGTTTAATTCCAGACCTGAAGGGCAGCTAGGGGCCATAGTCTCAGTGGTTCTACCAGGCTCTATTGGACCAGCAAACCTGGTCCCCACCTTCTTCTTCTTTTTTTTTTTTTTTGCCTCCAAATGATTTTGAGTTTTGTTCCACATTGTTCTCCCTCTCTATGCAGGATCTTCTACATCCGTTCCAAGTGGATGACAGTGGTAGCCGGGCACCATCTAGTTCTTCTGGTCTCATAGTTGTATAGGCTACAGATTGGATGGTGTACCAGTCACTAGGACTGATTGTTTCCACTAACTTTGGTTTTCTTCTTTCTTCTTGATGAGGAGAGACCCATCGTTGCATCTAGATGGCAGCTTGCTAGCTTTTAAGATCCCAGTCGCTACTCACCAAAGTAGGAGATGGAACAATGTTTTGTATAGTATGTTATGCCAATTGAGCTTGATGTCCCCTGCAACTATGGTCCTGATCCCACAGGTTCAACTACTCAGTCCCTCTGGGTAGCTGGCTGTGACCAAGCAGTGACCATAATTACATATTTGGATATTCTTACAGCACATACAAATACGTAAGTAGAAATATCATCTGCCAACCTTATATATGGTCATGGGTATATTCCTTTGTGCCCAGACATACCTGATCATTCAGTCTACCTATCTACTTACCCACAGATTAATGTTCATTATCACTGATAATGCAGTACTGTATATATAAAAGAGTTTATCTTTGTTGTTTATACCTCTTGTGCACCTCTCTGTGTCTTCCTCTTCCTCAGTGCCACTGTGTTGATCATTCATTTTGGTACATTGCCCATCCCTTTACCCACATCAATCACTGGTCCCTACTTTTTAGGATCATATTGAGGATTCAATTCAGTGGGATGATGGATATAAGGCTACAACATCTGGGACACTGTAGGACTTCAGTAAATACAAATTTCCATTTCTCTCATCCAGTGACAGATATCAGAGAGTGATCACAGCATCTCAGGCAGTTGCTGTTAATCAACAGAGACGCCACAAGAAATGAACCTTATCTGCCACTCACACAGTATTTCATCTAGCACAATCAGCAACGTCACATACCTGCTTCTCAAAGGCAGTGGGGACCAAGCGCCGCAATTCAGAAAGGCTGCTGTTGATGCGGTCTCGGCGTCGTTTCTCTATGATCTAAGAAACAAAGTCAAGAAGTTACATGTGGGTGCTTCATCACAATTTCCAATGTGCCTTGGTGAGCAATGACTCATATTTTCCCTCATAATATTTTTGAGGGAGATAAATCTGTTCTTATTTTATAGAGGAGAAAACTGAGGCTCAGAGAGGGGCAGTGATTTGTTAAAGGTCACACAGTAAGAAGTGCAGAACTGGGAATAGAACTCAGGTCTCTTGTCTTATTCTGTGGGAATGATGTTCAAAATATTTAACCTGTACAGGAAGGTACAAGTTTTCCCCACTTCCAAAAGTACAGGGTTTCTAGGAAAGCTTTCATAAACTGAATTAGCATAAAGAGAAGAATTATCATTAATTTATATGTGATTTTTTTTGAGTGTTCTTAGACTCCAGAAATAAGCTACGAAATCATACCAAATAACACATAAAACCTAAGATAACACTATCATAGGCGCTCTGGTGGTGTAGTGCCTAAAGTATTTGACTGCTAACCAGAAGGCTGGTAGTTCAAACCCACCTACCACTCCTTGGAAGGAAGACTGGGCAATCTACTTGTATAGTGATAACTGCCTTGGAAACCCAAGGAAGGGTCACTGTGGGTCGGATCTAACTTGACGGCAGTGAGTTTGGTTTTGGTTTTTGAGTATCATACAGTAGTCACAGACATAGTTCAAAGCTATGGAGGCTTAATGCTGAGATGCTGAGTGTAGTTCTTGAGGAAGGAATTTGACAATGTCAGTAGTGCTGCCAAGTGTGAGCTGTCTAACAACCAGCTGCAAAACAAAGGCTGAACACTAGTTTCGTTTCTCACTTTTTTCTTTTGAAAATCCTTTTCAGATTTATTTCAGTTAGTGAAAACAGGTACTAATGTAGGTCTTCCATAAAAGCCAAGTGGTGTAAAGTGAACTTTCGAAAAGTGTGGGATACCAGTATCAACCAGTCAGACTGGGGACACCAGTCACAGTGCTGGAGCAGATCTCGGAGGCCCCCTCTTGGTCCAGGGTTATTCTTGTAGTTGCTGGGTCATCGGGAGGTCTGAGGAGTCCTAAGCACTGCTCTCTACGGCTGCAAGTCCTTTGATTTGAACTGTCTCATTCTCACCTCACACTACTGGCAGCAGAATGCTGATAAACCTGTTGAAAACCAAACTCACTGCCATGGAGTTGAATCCGACTCATGAAGGTCCCAGGAGTTACAGAGTAGAACTGTCCCACAGGATTTTCCTGTTGGCAACCTTTATGGAAATAGACTGCAAGGCCTTTTTCCACAGCACTGCTGGGTGGGCTTGAATCATCCATCTTTAGGTTAGTAAACGAGCATAAACCATACGCACCACCCAGGGACCTCCAGGATACTGACAAACCAAGAAAACCAAAACCCACTGCTATTGAGTTGATTCTGATTCACAGCTACCTCTACTGGGTTTCCAAGGCTGTAAATCTTTACAGAAGTAGATTGCCTTATCTTCCTCCCTTGGAGCAGCTGGTGCGTTTGAACCGCCGACCTTCTGGTTAGCAGACAAACGCCTTAACCACTCACTACGCAACCAGAGCTCCCTTCAAGATACCGATAGCTGAGCAGAAATGATGGCTCCCACTTTATAGATGAAAAAAATGAGGGCCGGAAATAAGTGGTTTGCCTAAAGTCTCATGGTTAGTGAGTGACAGGGCTGGGGCCAAATTCCAGGTCTCTGGACTCCCCAGCTCTGGTTGCACAGTACCTGAGGCATTTGACTGCTAATCAGAAGGCTGGCAGTTCAAACCCACCAGCCACTCCTTGGAAGGAAGACTGGGCAATCTACTTCCGTAGAGATACCGCCTCAGAAATCCAAGGAGCAGTCACTAAGTTGGAAAGGACATGACCACAGTGAGTTTGGTTTAGTTTTTGGTCTGGACTCCCCTTGCAGGTCTCTTCCTGTTTAGCATAGCTACCTCCTGCAGGGAAAAGTGTGTCTGGAACAAGATTGCCAGTAGCAAGCTGGGAAGCCTCCTTTTGTCCCCCACTCAGCCCACGGAGACAAAATGAAAGTTCTGGGCTCAAAGAAGACGAGGTAGAAGGGAAGGCTGGGGTATCAGTAATAACAATTTTAAACAAAAGTTTATATTATGTCCAGCATTGTTCTGAGTGCTTTACATTAATCCATTTAATCTTCCAAACAACCCTTCGAGGGAGTTATTATCCTTATTTCAGTTATACAGAGAAGGAAATGAGGCATGAAGAGAGTGGGTGGCTTGCCCAAAGTCACCCTGCTAATAATTACTGGCAGAGGCAGGATTTGAACCCAGACAGTTTAGCTAGCTTCAGGATGACCGGTCTCCCTCTGGGTCAGGCCCCTGAAGTAACAGGACCCTTTATGAGGCAGCTCAGCTGTGATGGACACTCACCCCTCTCCGTTTCTTCCTGGCTTGCATCTGTGAAGGGCTGGCGGTGGATAGTGGCCTGGCCATCTGGCTGGAGAGGAAGAGAAAGGTTTATTTTTCAGCACTTGGGGACTATCACAGTGGTCTGGGTTGACCTCAGTGAGGCCGGACTGTCGGGGAGCACATCCCCCTCCCAGGCGGCCACTGGCTCCCAGGCCAGGAAGAGCCGCAGGGCAGGCGTGGGAGGAACGCTTTCTCTGCGTTTCTCCCCGAGGGTCCATTTCTCCCCTGGCCAAGTCCTCCCCAGCACTCCGGGTTTCCTGCCCTCAAGGCGAGGCCGCCGCAGCTCTGGCTGCGCTCGCGAGCTATGGGCTGCGGGGGTGGCGTGGGGGTGGGGTTGGTTCCTGGCACTGGAGTGCTCTGGCCTCCCCTCTAGCTGCAGCAGGCGGCGTCGGGGAACTGCGGGTCGGGCGACCAGGGCTCTACAACCTGATCCGTGCGGGGCGGGGCCGGCGAGGGCATGGGCTGGCGGCGGCGGCGGGGCTGGGCGGGTTGGGTTTCAGAGGGAGCCGCTGGGAGCGAGCGTGGAAAGAGCAGATGCTGCCGCTTCCCACGGGCCGAGCGCGGCGGCCACCCGCCCTCGCCCGGCCTGCAGCTGCCGCCGCCTCCCACGCGGCGCGGTCCTGGTGGGGGCGGGGACAGACGGCATCTGGGTCACAGGCCCTTCTCGGGACACTGCTCTGGTCTCCCCAGAGAGCCCCTGGCCCCCATCACTTCGGGCCTCCTCTCCTATGCTGGGCCTTCTCCCAGCGTGGCTGAATGAATGATGGATGTTTGTTCACACCCCTGGAGTTCCCATCACACGGAAGAGGCTCCCTCCTGGGGTTTTCCTGGCTAGACTTTGACCAAAATCATCTCCAGCCCAACTGCTCACCCTCCTAATGGGTTTCCTGATTCCGGGGCTCTCTCAGAATGGAAAGGATTTGCTGGGTTGCACTGAGGTATATTACTCATTTGGCCAGTCCTTCAGAGGCCCCATGCAGGCCCTGGGCTGGTGTCAGAAGCCAGGAGAGAAACACCAGGCAGGCCCCAGCCTCCCAGCTGCTCACCATCTGGTAGGGAGACACCATGTGAACAAACAACTTCAGACAAGGTGACTCCCCTGTTATTTCGGAATACAAAACTCCACACATCTCAGCAGGTCCCGGTAAGCTTGCCCTACTCCGATACCAGGTTCTCTTCCCCCTGGGTTAACCCTTATCATGAAGCCTCCCAATCTCCTGGTTCTGCAAGGTGGAAAACCTGGCCTTAGCTTCCTTCTCCATCCTCACCCCCACCTCACCAAAACCTGCCAATTCCATGTTTAAAATTCATCTCCCATCTGTCTTCATCTTTACTGCCATTCAGGGCTGAGCCGCTATCATCTTTCACCTGGTCGGCTGCAGGAGCTTCTTGTGGGGTCCCTCTGCACTTCCTTTATCCCCTACAAGCCTATTTCTATGCTGCAAGAAGAATCATTTTTTACACTCAAATCTGATCTTGTAATTTTCTTAAAACTTCAGTGGCTTCCACTACTTTTAGGACCAAGGGCATTAACTTTCAGGTGACTCACCTATCCCTAATCACCCCTTAGCCTCAACTCTCCCTTGCCCTGTGTGCTGTGAACACACTATATTCCTATCTGTGGATGCAGATACTATGCTCATAGCCTAGAATTTTCTGGTCTACTCCACCTCCCCATTCCAAGTCTTGGGCCCTTTACGTCATTCAAATCTCAAATGTCACCTCCCTGGGGAGGCTTTTATGGCACCTTCCCCCCAATTAGGTGGTGTCTTCTGCTCTGTAGTCTCCCAGCATCCTGCATTCACAATAATTATGCCAATTAGTTATTTTATATTTATGTGACTGTTTGAGTATCTATCTCTCCAGCAAGTCTGTAAGCTCCATCATAACCATGTCTGTTTCATTCACTAATGTAGCCTTGGCACATAGCAAAGGTCTTCGTAGAGCTCCCTCCTCCCTCCTGCCTTTGTCTTTGGCATCACTGGGAAAGAGAGAGGTGCGTGCTATAAAATCTATGTCCCAGGCTTTTGTGCAAAGGGGTCATATGTGGCTCACTGGAGGGCTCTCAGCCTACGTCACTACCTTCTTTGCATTTGGGGTTGCATCATTTTCATCCACTGCTCAAAGAGAGAAAGTTGCAGGAGAGACCAGATCAGCGTAGTGGCTAAGGCACTTGACTGCTAACCAGAAGGCTGGCGGTTCAAACCCACTAGCCACTCCTCGGAAGGAAGGTTGGGCAATCTACTTCTGTAGTGATATTGCCTCGGAAACCCAAGGAGGGGTCGCTATGAGTCAGGGCTGACTCGACGGCACATAACAACAACAACAACAAGTGTCATGTCCCTGGCCTCATCCAGTGACATCTGGAAAAGGATATCTCTCACCCAAACATCTGCATAAACAGGGCTGGAAAGGAGCCTGTGAAAGCTCCCAAAAGGGAGGGTCCAGTAAGCTAGGTCCAGGGCTCAGACATTCAAAACCTGTGATGTGTAGGGCAGCCTATTTACAAAGCTTCCCCGAGAGCCAAGGTACACTAAGAAACATGGCCTTTGTCCCTTACCACTGGATAAGGCATCTCTTGAGGTATTGAGTTAGCATCACACACGTCACTGCCTCTCATCCTGATCCCTCCTCAGGGACCATCTGTGGAGGCTGACGCACCCATTTCAGGGCAAGGCAGCTCGGGTCTCTCTCTGATCTCCTGGCCAGTTTTTCTCTGCAAGGTTATTCCCCTTCCCCATATATCACAGGCCAACCTCACTTTACTGTTTCCTATGCACCACTATGTATATTTCCCTTATTTGAACCTTATAAAAAACCCCTTTACAGATGAAGACACTAAGCCTTGGGGAGCTAAAGCTGCTTGCCTAGTCTATGCAGCTGCTAAGGAGCAAAGCTATTATGGGAATGCATGTCTTCTGGCTCCAAATTCAACACTGTTTTCACTCATAATTCCTACTTCCTGTCTGTCTGAATAGCCCTCAAGTCCCCTGATCCTTAAAGCTCCCAAGAGCCCCAGCCAGAGCCTGCTTCCAGCCATAATCTGGCCCTGACAGTGGGAGGAGGTGTGGGAGCTTCTTGTCTGGGACTTTGAAAGTAAGGCAGATTTTCATGGACCCAGAGGAGATGTGATGACCACCAAGATCTGCTCCATGGGCCTCCAGTGGCCCCTAGCCAGTATTCCAGGGTGGTCTCTTTGGTGGGGGGCAGCTTTCCAGGCAGTCTGGCTGCCAGTCCTGACCACCCTCTGCGCTGACTTCCCCTGGGAACTCCCCCATGGAACCCTTGCAAATGACCCTACTCATTTTGCAACAACCAAAGGCAGAAAAACAATGGAGAGACCTCAGAGAGCACTGATCATATTTGTAAAATGAGGAGACTCAGAGAGGGGAAGGGATCTGCCCTAAGCTACAAAGCAAATAAGAGGAAAATCTAGAACTAGAGCCAGGTCTACTGACTTTCACTCAGTGCTCTTCCAGGTACAGGGATATACTGTCCCGTCATTTATGTCTCCTAACTGGTACATTAAGGAGCTCTGGTGGTGCGGTACCTAAGGCATTTGACTCCTAATCAGAAGGCTGGTGGTTCAAACCCACCAGCCGCTCCATGAAAGGAAGAAGAGGCAATCTACTTCCATCAAGATTTACCGCCTTGAAAGCCCAATGAGGGTCACTATGAGTTGGAATCGACTCGGTAACATGGGTTAACTGGTACATTATGTTCTAGACAGCATGTTCACATCCACTGTTCTCATTTACTGTGCAGTAACTCTTCAGTTAAATATGACTGGGCCATTCACATTTAGGAAAAGTAATACTTTTATAAATGGGGTGACAGAGACACAGTTAATTAAAGAATTGTGCCCAGTAAATCCAGTCTTAAGATTTCCATTCTTTTCATTGAACCATGCTGCCTCATGAATATGGCATCCCCCCCAAATGAATGATGATCACCTTAGAGAGCAGCATTTATCGCAGATTACTTTATGTCAAAGCAAGGAGCTCTGTGCTTTCCTTCATGATGTTGTTAGTTGCCTTGGGTCAGTTCTGACTCATGGTGACATTGTGTGTAGAGAAGAAGTGCATTCTATAGGGTTTTCAAGGCTGTGACCTTTCAGAAGCAGACTGCCAAACCCATCTTCCAAGGCATCTCTGGGTGTGTTTGAATTGCCAACCTTTTGGCTAGTAGTTGAATGCTTAACTGTTTGTATCACCCAGGGACTTTAAGGGAGGTTATTATTACTACTTTTTAATATTTTACTTTGTTTTAGATGAGAATTACATAGCAAATTAGGTTCCCATTCAATTTTTATACAACTTGTTCCATGACATTAGTTACATTTTTCACAATGACTCAACATCCTCATTATTTCCATTCTTTGTGTTCTGTTTCCATTAATCTAGCTTCCCTGCCCCTCCTTAGCTTCTCATCTTTGTTTTAGGGTAAATGTTGACTGTTGGTCTCATATAGTTGATTGCCTTAAGGGAACACAGTATTCACTGGTGATAGTGTTTATTTTATAAGCCAATCTATTATTTGGCTGAAATGTGAGCACTGGGAGTGGCTTCAGTTCCAAGATCAAAGGATATTTTAGGGCGATAATCTTGAGGGTTCCTCTAGTCTCAATCAGTCCAGTAAGTTCGGCCTTTTTTACGAGTTGGAATTTCGTTCTACATTTTTCTCCCATTCCAACTAGGACCTGTTCAAGGACCTTCTTTGGTCAAAACAGTCAGTAGTGGTAGTGGTAACCGGCACCATCTAGTTCTTCTGGTCTCAGGCTACAAGTAGCTGAGGTTCTCATGGGCCATTAGTCCTGTGGACTAATGTTTTCCTTAAGTCTTTGGTTTCCTTCACTCTCCTTTGTTCCAGATAGGAAGAGACCAAAAATTGTATTTTAGATGGCCGCTTGCAAGCTTGGAAGATCCCAGACATTACTAACCAGTCTAGGATGTAGAACATTATCTTTATGAGCTAAGTTACAACAATTGACTAAGTTTTCCCAAGAGACTATGGTCCCAAGCCTTCAAACTCAGTAAATCAATCTCATGTGGTGTTATGTTATTACATCTTGGTAGTATCTATAACTGTGCCCCCTATGAAGTTTACTATATATACAAATATATTCGTAGTTTAAACATATATATATATACACACACACACACACACACACACACACATATGCCTGTAGATACACCTGTACATGGATATTCATAAATTCACATATACCTTCTTAAATACACATATTCATACATGTCTACCTATGTATCTGTGTACCTGCACAGGTATTTTATTGGTTATTATTATCATTGCAAAACTGTATGTTCGAGGTAGATTATTAACATTCCTATTTTGGAAGGTTCAGAAAGGGGTAAATTGCCCAAGTTAATGGTAGTGAGAAGCAAACTCAGGTCTATCTGACTTCAAAAGCCACCTTGTGTCTTCAATCATTTAGGAATGACCCACAGCCCCTGACCCAGTGCCTGATATGTGTCAGTACTCACTGAATGTTTGTGGAGGGGGAGGGGAGAGACGATATATTCTCAGTTTGGATCTAGCAAGTGTCAAGGGGCCCAGTTCAGAGAGGAGCTCTGTGGGTGAGTCCCACAGGCCGGGGCAGGATCCCACTAGGCAGCAGCCCACAGTGCTAGTGGGACAGACCCTGCTCCTGACGCTCATGTCTTTGAGCGTGGGGGATTTGCGCCCTGCCTCTGATCCTGAGGAGGCTGGCTGCCCCAGACCTGTGGCTCTTGCTACTGTTTATCTGACTTTAGAGTTCTTTGTATATGAAGCTCTTCTTCCCTAAGAGTCCCCTGGGGGCAGAGGCTGAGCAGGATACATCTGGGCTCTGACACCCAGCCTAGGTCTGGGCCACAGCAGGCATCGTTCAGCACTCCCTGAATTGAAGCATTGATGTCTGCTTGGGGGAGGGCCCTTTGGTGAGTGCTACAAAGAAGCGTCTGTAAGTCAGCCTCTGCCAGATGTCCAACTGCTTTCTCTGCTCTGAGGGGGTCTGCTCCTCTAAGAATCTACACAGTCTCTAAAGATGGGCTCTGGATGAAATGACAACATGCTGTATAGGAAAAAACTGCCCTGTGATCCTAGATGCCTCATCCCAAATGCTACCACACTCAAGAAGCCCTCCTGCCGTCTTGGGTTGTGAGTGACCTCTCTCGGTTTAAGTGCCCCCACAGCACACATTCTATCTCTTTTCTATCCTGTCTGTGGTCTCTATGTGACCTGGCAGGTCACCGTCTAGGCTCTTGGAGGACAGAAGCCGGCTCTGATCGGCCTAGCTCTCTGCATCAATTTCATGCCTCTGATCCATGAAGATTCAATGGCACTGAATTTGAGACCTCCTCACCCCCATCCCACCACATGGGGTTGGGTCCCTCCTCTGCCTCTGGCAGGAACAGGCTAGATGAATTTCTTCTCTAAATAACAGTTTCTGTCAAACAATTAAAAAGGCTAATATATCACACAGAAACTTGTATTATACAGCCCCCGAACCTAATATACAGGATACAGGGAGATATTTATTCCCTACATTTTATAGGGAATAAATAATTGGAAGCTGGTAGCACTTTACTAGGGTTTGTGATTGAGGCAGGATTTCCTGGTCTCAGAAAACTGGTGAGCATTGAAATTTTGAAAAGCCCTCAAAAAATCCCTAAGAGTAAATCTTCACCCAAATCAAAATAAAATTTAAAAACAAAACAAAACAAAAGCCTAAGAATTAACTGAAGAATCTCCTCCAATTATATCCCAAAGAGTGAGGTTTGGATGAGCCACGACAGGTCAGATCACTTTCCACTGCCCCATCTTTCTTTATTTTACTGATGCTGAAACAGGCTCAGACAGGAAAAGCAATGATCCTAGGTCACATGGTGAGTTGGTGGCAAATTTAGGGCTGGGACACTGGTCTACATACTCCTAGTTGGTCCCTGCTGCTCTTTTGGGGTGGTATCCTATGGTGAGTGCCTGACACTAATTAAGCATTTGCTATGCATTAGGCCCTGTGCTAAGCCCTTGATATACATTATCTCATTCGATTTTCCCAATGAGATCGACTCTATGATTTATACCCATTTTACAGGTAAGGAAACTGAGGCATACAGAGTTCACAGGGTTTGGAAACAGCAGAACAAGTTCTGAAGCAGATCATAATATTTACCAAGAGCTGAAAGACAGTGGTGGCAGGGTGGTGTTGTAAAGAGCAGTTGAGTTGGAGTCCCAGCCCTTGCACTCACCATGACTAAGTCAGCTACTCTGAGTTGGGCGTTAAGTTTCTTCAATACCAATTTCAAAATCCATTTCATTCAAGGGAGAAGATATTTTCTACCTCCTGAAGCTTTTTGCTATCTACATGAAGAGTGTATCCACACTGGGGTAAAACTGGGAAAATATGGTATTCTGCTTGGTCAGCAGATTCCTGACCCAGAAAGGGGTGAGGGGCGATGTGGTACGAACACTCTATTAATTCCCTAAGATTTTCAGGGAAAACTCTTCCCCAACGGCCTCACCCTGGCACTTGGACAGAAAGACAGTCATCAATTACAGATCAACACCCTGGGCTGAACTCTAACTCCTTCAACGCATCTCGAGCACTAAATGGCCAAGAACACACAGGCTTCCAGGTATACCACTGCGTGTAACGGCACACGCTGCACACGTCCTCACATCCTGACACCTGCAGGCCGCAGCGCATACCTGGCTCTCATGAGGTTGCCTCAGGTCGTACTTGAGGACTAGTTTCGTGTTCGATGAGCACATCGGCGGCGCTCCCCACCTCGTCGCTTTCGGCGCGCTCAGTCTCCCACTCCTGGCCCTTACCTTAGTTCGTCCTCGCGACCCACGTCGATCGGTCCGTCGGACTCGCTGTCGGAGCCACTCCGGTCCCTGGGCCGCTTCATGGCCAGCGCTGGCTGCCGGCTCTCAGACGGGCTGTGCAGGGTCGGAGTCGCGAAGTCTGGCTCCGCCCCGGCCCCGCCGGGTTCCGCGCAGGCTCCGCCCTGGGTGTGCGGCCGCCGCCCCTTCCCAAGGCCCTTTCGTGAGCTGCAGCCCTGGGCGCCGGGGCGCCCCCTCGCCTCCGCTGAGACGCGCTCTCAGAGCCGTGGGAAGGCCCCAGGCTGTCAGCGCCCCCGCCGACGGCTGGTCCGTCAGACTTGGATCCTGCCGCCGCGCCCGCCGCTCCCTGGGTGGCCCTGGGCACGTGCCCTTGGGGGCCTTATGGGGAATCCAGGGGTCCCTGTCCATCCCTGGCTCGCCAGGGCGCTGCAGGCTTGTGGAGGCGCAGTTCTATGTTGTCCCAACTCCATCAAGGTCGACTCCGCCTGCTCCTGCCTCCCGAGGCTCCTGGGGGTGGCAGACACATCTGGTTTGGCGAGGTTGATGGGGGTGTCTGTTACCTGATCCTGGGCAAGAATCCTTCAGAAGCTCCTCCCATAGAGGCTCAGGATTAGGGGAATGTAGTGTGTGTATACGGGGGGATGGCAGTTTAAATTTGCGAGGGGTGGTAATCACCCCCAAAGGGAGTGTCTGAATTTTTCGCCGTGTTGCCTGAGAAGGTTGGATCCTGGCCAAGATTTTTGAGCTCCTGCCTTGGTGATGGTGGAGAATCAGCTTCCAGTTCACCTGTGGTGTTGCTGTCCTGGGAAAACCCGAGCTCCAGGAGAGAGCTCCTGGGGGTAGGGACGTGAGGAAAGAGCCTGGGAGACCCCTCTGCCCACAGACCAACCTGCTCACTGATGGGAGTTCTGGCTGCTCTGCCTCCAGGGAAGGATGGGGAAGATTCACAGAGACAAAGATCTGCCATCCTCTTATTCAGAGAAACTCCCAAGGCTCAGAAGGAAGTTGTGAACATCATGAAAGGGGAGTACATTTCAAGGGTAGAGAGGAGAGGATGGTGAAGAGAGGGCTTGATGTGGTAAGTCAGACACCAGAGAAGTTGCAGTAGACAGAATAATGTCCCTTCCCCAAGATATCAAGTCCTAATCCCTGTAAACTGTAAATGTGACCTTATCTGGAAAAAGGGTCTTTGCAGATGTGATTAAATTAAGAATCTTGCGTTAAAGGGATTATCCTAGATAATCTTGCTAGGCTCTAAATGCACTCTGAAGTGTCTTTATGAGGGACAGATGGAGATTTGACTGAAGCAGAAGAGGAGAAGGCAATGGAACCACAGAGGCAGAGATTGGAGTGATGTGCCCACAAGCCAAGGAATGCCAGCAGCCAGCAGAAATTGGAATAATCAAGGAACATATTCTTTTCCAGAGCTCAGAAGCGAGCATGGCTCTGCTGACACCTTGATTTGGATCTGATTAAACCAGTTGCCATCTAGTCGACCTAACTCACAGAGAACCCATGTATGTCAGAGTAGAACTGTTCTTCACAGAGTTTTCAATGGCTGAGTTTTCAGAAGTAGCCTTTCTTTTGAGGCACCTCTTCTGAAAACTTTTCCATTAGCGGCTGAGTGCATTAACCATTTGCCCCACCCATGGACTCCTGATTTGGGCCCATTGATACAGTGCAGGAAGCTGTGTAGACTCCTAAGCCTGCAATGGGCTGGCACCCATGGACCTAGCCCACCCATGCTAGGGTTGAGAGCTTACCAGAAGAAATTGACCAAGTGAAGAGCAAGATGTTTGACACTGTGAACTGGTATAGATTGTTGCAATTTGATGGCTTGTTCTGGACTAGACTTTGCTTACAGATGCAGGTGCTCAAAATTCTAATTGGAACAAAAGACATGCTTGTCTCCTTAGAGTACTATTTTTGATAGGGACAGACTATTTAGAAATTGGCTTTGTAAAATGAGGGGGGATAAAGGCATGAAGTGGCTGGCTTACATGCTTTGGTGCGTGTGCTTACACTCAAAATGAGGAGGACAAGGAAGGATCCCCACTGAATAGTTTCCTCTTTTCCTGATGGGTCTGGGAAGAGAGGGTGGGTGAAGATGCTGATAGGATTATATGATTCGCTTGTGAGTATTAATTGTTAACTATTAATTGTGATTATAAAAATTGTAATTGTGAACACTGTAAATGTGTAAGAGTGGACTAAGAAGGAAGCACTGCTAGACTAGAGTGTAACGGATGAACCTAGCATCCCTTTACGGTTTTGCTATGCTGATACTTCATGAGTCTCAGAGCAAGGGAATACTCTAATCTCAGCTAAGTTTTATCAGACACCAGAAAGGTTGAAGACGAGATGAACTTTTGGAGAATCTGACCAGATCAGATGGACACCTGGAGCAGACCTCAATGTCTGGTACCTGAGTAACATTACACTGAGGACTCTTTGCCCTACTAAAGGACAAATTGTTAAAGACTGTTTGGGACTGATAAAATGATTGGGAGGGGAAGGTAATCCTTTGAGTATGAAAGGTACCACAAATTTGTTAGTTTGTCTAACTGTGGTGGCTTGGATGTTGGTGTGATGCTGGAAGCTGTGCCGCTATTTCAAATATCAGCAGGGTCATCCATGGCGGACAGGTTTCAGTGGAACTTCCAGACTCAGGCAGACTAGGAAGAAGGGTATGACAGTCCATACCTCAAAAAAGTTGGCCACTGAAAACCTAATGAATAGCAGTGAAACTTTGTCCGATATAATACTGGAAGATGAGCCCCTCAGGTTGGAAGGTACTCAAAATAGGACTAGGGTAGAGCTGCTTCTTCAAGTAGAGTTGACCTTAATGATGTGGATGGAGTAAAGCTTTTGGGACCTTCATTTGCATAACTTAAAATGAGAAGAAACAGCTGCAAACATCCATTAATATTTGGAATGTGGGATATACAAAGTATGAATCTAGAAATATTGGAGTCTGTCAAAAATGAAATGGAATGATCAATATCCTGGGCATTAGTGAGCTGAAATGGACTGGTATTAGCCATTTTGAATCAGACAATCATATGATTTACTATGCCGGGAATGACAGATTAAAGAGGTATGGTAACACATTCATTGTGAAAAAGAACATTTCAAGATCTATCCTGAAGTACGGTGCTGTCAAAACCAAACCAAACCAAACTCACTGCCACCGAGTTGAATCCGACTCATAGCAACCCCCATTGGATTTCCAAGGCTGTAAATCTTATGGAAAAAGATTGCCCCATCTTCCTTTTGCTGAGCAGCTAGTGCGTTTGAACTGCCAATCTTCTGGTTAGCAGCCAAATGCCTTATCCAGTATACCACCAGATCTCCTTGCAATGCTGTCAGTGATGGGACTGGGCAATCTACTTCTGTAGAGATATCGCCTTGGAAACCCAAGGAGGGGTCACTATGAGTCGGGACCAATTCGATGGCAGTGAGGTGTTTTTTTTTTTTTTTTTTTAAAGGAAGGTTAAAACTACTATTATTCAAAGTAACTCACCAACCACTAAAGCCAAAGATGAAGAAATTGGAGTTTTTATTTTTTAAAAAAACCAACTTCTGTAGTCTGAAATTGACCAAACATGCAATCAGGATGGATTGATAATTCTTGGTGATTGGAATGTAAAAGTTGGAAACAAGAAAGAATTATCAGTACTTGGAAAATGTTGGTTTGGTGAAAGAAATAATGCTGGAGATCGTATGATATAAATTTGTGAAACCAAAACTTACTTATTGCAAATATCTTTTTTTTCCAACAACATAGATGGTGACTATACACATGGACCCCACCAGATGGAATACACAGGATTCAAATCTACCACCTCTGTGGAAAGAGACAATGAAGAAGCTCAGTATCAATAGTCAGAATAAAGCCAGAGGCTGACTGTGAACACGCCATCAATTGCTCATAATCAAGTTTCAGTTGAAGCTAAAGAAAATTAAAACAAGCTTTTGAGAGGCAAAATATGACCTAGAGTATATCCTATTGAATTTAGAGACCATCTGGAGAATAGATTCGACACATTAAACACCAGTGACTGAAGATCAGATGAGGTGTGGAATGGCACCAAGAACATCATATGTGAAGAGAGCAAAAGGTCATTAAAAACACAGGAACATTAAAAACATGCAGACCTCTCAACCCAGGTGACACACTCACATACTCTATGGAAAAGCGTCCCTTGGAGCAATCGACCACAGGCACCAGAGGGACAACATTCACATGGAGGAAATGCAGGACAAACAGGAGTGCATATGAGGGGCAGGAGAGGGGAGGTTACTGGGCAGGAAGGGGAGAAGACTGGGTTAGGGTTGGGACAAAAAAAAAAAGAAAAAGAAACACAGGAAAGAAGGAAAAGACCAAAATGGGTGTCAGAAGAGACTGAAACTTGCTCATGAATAGAGAGTAGCTAAAGCAAATGGAAGGGAGCTCTGGTAGCATAGTGCCTAAGGCACTTGACTGCTAAGCAGAAGGCTGGGGGTTCAAACCCACTGGCCACTCCTCGGAAGATGGGGCAATCTACTTCCATAGTGATACTGCCTCGGAAACCCAAGGAGGGGTCGCTATGAGTTGGGTCCGACTCAACGGCACATGACAACAACAACAATAACAAAGCAAATGGAAGAAATGATAGCATAGCTGAACAAAAGGTTTCAAAGGGTGGCTGGAGAAGACAAAGTAAAGTATTACAATGAAATGTACAAAGATCTGGAGTTAGAAAATAAAAAATGAAGTACATGCTCAGCACTTCTCAAGCTGAAAGAACTGAAGAAAAAATTCAAGCTTCAAGTTGCGATATTGAAGGATTCTATGGGCAAAATACTGAGTGATGCAGGAAACATCAAAAGAAGATGGAAGGAATACACAGAATCATTGTACCAAAAAGAATTGGTTGACGTTCAGCCATTTCAGGAGGCAGCATATGATCAAGAACTGATGGTACTGATGGAAGAAGTCCAGCTGCACTGATGGGATTGGTGGAAAACAAGGCTCCAGGGATTGATGGAATACCCATTGAGATGTTTCAACAAATGAATTAAGTGCTGGAGGTCCTCATTTATGCCAAGAAATTTGGAACACAGCTATCTGGCCAACGGCTGGAAGAAGTCCATATTTGTGTCCATTACAAAGAAAGGTGACCCAACAAAATTCAGAAGTTATTGAACAATATCATTAATATCACATGCAAGTAAATTTTTGCTGAAAATCATTCAAAAATAGTTGCAGCAGAACATCAGCAGGGAACTGCCAGAAATTCAAGCAAGATTCAGAAGAGGATGTGGAATGAGGGACAACATTGCTAATGTCAGATGGATCTTGGCTGAAAGCAAAGAATACCAGAAAGATGTTTACCTGTATTTTTTAAATACATTTTATTGAAATATAATTTATGTACAGTGAAATACACAAAACTAAAGTGACATGGGTCAATGTATTTTTTTTTCAGTGTTCCCTCCCCTCCTCTTCCACCCCTGACAACCAACAAAGAAAGTTTCCCTCCATATATAAACCTTTCCTTGACCCTCCACAACAATGAACTAATATTATATTTGTCCTTCTGTGATTGACTTATATCACTCAACATAGTGTCCTCCAAGTTCATCCATATTATGCCGTGTTTTGTAGACTCTACATTATTCTTTAGTGCTGCATAGCATTCCATTATGCGTATGTACCATAGTTTGGTTATCAACTCTTCTGCTATAAATCTTAGAGATAAGTCCCTTGCCAGATATGTAATTATTGGCAAATACTAATTTGTTGCTGTCATTTTCGTTATGTCGTTTCTCATGGTGTCGATTTCTTTGTTCCATGTAATTTTCTATGCTGAGCTCATTTTATTTATGAATTGTGTTATCACTTCTTTCATTGCTATTGTTTCAGTATTTGCTGAATATTTATGCTGGTCCTCTTTTTTATTTTGATGTGAAGGTTTATCTTTATTTTTCTTAGAGGTTACCTTGTGATTTATACTTTTCTTCCCAAGTTTAGAATAGTCTGTTGTATCTTGTAGTTGTCTTGACTTCCCTACCATCTAGAAGTTCTGTAACAACACAGTTTTTTCTCTCTTTTTGGTTTGTAGTTGTCCTCATTTGTCAGTTGATGTCTCTGGTTCCCTGTTTACAATCTTGTAGGCTTGTTTACTTTGGATACTTCCATAGCTGGGTTGGTTTCTGGGTTATATCATCATGTGTGTTAATGGTCAGTTGTTGGCTGTTGTTGCTTCTCTGTCCAGAGGACTCCCTTTAGCATCTCTTGTAAGGTTGGTCTGGTTTTAACAGATTCCATTAATATCTGCTTATCTGGAAATGTCCTAATTTCACCGTAATATATGAGGTACAATTTTGCTGTACATAATTCTTGGTTGGAAATTTTTCTTCTTCTGTGTTTTATATATACCATCCATTGTCTTCTCGCCTGCATGGTTTCTGCTGAGAAATCCAAGTTTAGGCTTACTGGTAGGTAAATTTTTGTTTTTCCTGTGCTGCTCTCATGATTCTTTCTTTGTCTTTGGTTTTGATGAGTTTGATGATGATATATCTGGGTGATTTTCCTTTGGGGTTTATCCTGTTTGGGGTTTGTTGGAATTCCTGAATGGATATATTCTCATCTTTCATCATACCAGGAAAATTCTCTTCCTACAAACGTTCAACAGTTTTCTCTGTGGTTTTATTTGTTTCTTCCTGTTCTGGAATTCTGATTACACATACATTATTCCTTTT
>NW_006922654.1:127596-130875 GCF_000298275.1 Orycteropus afer afer
TCCCTCCTTGCTGTTTCCCTTCCTAGTCATAGGCCACCAGCACAGTTGTCCCTGCAGCCCTTGGTGACCAGGGCTGATCTTTAGGTCAATTCTCAGGTCCCAACACCACTTGAAACTATTCAGGCTGTTGGTCCCATCAGAGTAGCTGACAGTCTGCAGCTCCGACCGTCTCTGTACTCACTGTTTTGGTTTAGGTATTTCCCCTAGTTGGTGCCTTCTGTATAGTTCCTTTCAAAGCTCAGGGCTCCAGGATTATCTTCTGTATCTCTCAATTCACTTTTCTTTTCTTTGTTGAAGAGGGTCTGTGTTGCTTGTCTGCCTATTCCTCCATCTTATCAGAAGTCTGTTTACCTGTATTTTGTTGACTATGCAAAGACATTAGACTGTGTGGATCGTAACAATTTTGGGTAACATTGCAAAGAGTGGGAATTCCAGAACACTTAATTGTGCTCATGAGGAATGTGTGCATAGACCAAGAGGCAGTCATTTGAACAGAATGAGAGGATATTGCATGGTTTAAAATCAGTAAAGGTCTATGTCAGGGTTGTATCCTTTCACCATACTTGTTCAATCTGTATGCTGAGTAAATAATCTGCAAAGTGGGACTATATGGAGAAGAATGTGACATCAGGTTCGAAGGAAGACTGGTTAACAACCTTGCTTGCTGAAAGCGAAGAAGATTGAAGCACTTTCTGATGCAGATCAAAGACTACAGCTTTTAATATAGATTACAACTAAACATAAAGAAAACATGTCTTCACAACTGGACCAATAAGCAGCAGCATGAGAAATGGAGAAAAGATTGAAGCTGTCAAGGATTTAATTTTACTTGGCTCCACGATCAATGCCCATGGAAGCAGCAGTCAAGAAATCAAACAACATATTGCACTGGGTTCATCTGCTACAAAAGACCTCATTAAAGTGTTAAAGAACAAAGATGTCACTTTGAAGACTAAGGTACGCCTGACTTAAGCCATGGTATTTCCAATTACCTCATATGCACATGAAAACTGGACAGTGGATAAACAAGACCACAGACGAATTGATGATTTTGATTTATGGTGTTGGCAAAAAATATTGACTATATCATGGACTGCCAGAAGAATGAACAAATCTGTCTTAGAAGAAGTATAGCTGGAATGTTCCTTAGAAGCTAGTATGGGCACACTTCGTCTCTCATACTTTGGTCATGTTTTGAGAAAGGACCAGTCCCTAGAGAAGAATATTATGCTTGGTAAAGTAGAGGGTCACCAAAAAAGAGGAAACCCTCACTGAGACATACTGACACAATGGTTGTAAGATGGGCTAAAGCATAGCAACAATTATGAGGATGGCACAGGACGTGGCAGTGTTTTGTTTTATTGTACAAGGGTTGCTGTGAGTTGGAACTGACTCGATGGCACCTAACAACAACATTAAAATTAATTTCAATTGTTTTGTTTTAAATTTTTTAAAAATTATATCGTGTTTTAGGTGAAAATTTGCACCTAGGTGAAAAAGGTGAATTACTTTCCCATTCAATAATTTATACAAGATTTTTTCTGTAACATTGGTTGCTGTCTCCACAATGTGTTAGCACAGTCTCCCCGTTTCTATCTGCCTTCCCTGTTTTTCATTTCCTCCAGTTTGCCTGGCACTCCTTGCCTTTTCATCTTTGTTTTTGGGCAAGTGTTGCCCATTTGGTTTCATATAGTTGATTGTTCTAAGAAGCAACTTCTTCATAGGTGTTATTGTTTGTTTTATAGGTCAATCTACTATTTAGTTGAAAGGTAACCTTTAGGAGTGGCTTAGTTCCTGATTAAAAGGGTTTCTCTGGGTAATCATCTTAGGGGTTCCTCAGTCTAATAAGTCTGTTTTTTTTTTTTTTTACATTAATTTGAGTTTTGTTCCACATTTTTTCTCCCATTCTAACTGAGACCTTCTATTATGTCCCAAGTCAGAATGGTGAATAATGGTAGCCAGGCACCTCTCATTCTTCTCTGCCTAGAGGAGGCCTTGGTTTGTGTGGGCACTAGTCCTGTGCACTAATTGCTTCCTTGAATCTTTGGTTTCCTTCACTCTCCTTTGCTCCAGATGGGAAGAGACCAAAGTTGTATCTTAAATGGCTGCTCACAAGGTTTTAAGATCTCAGGTGGTACTCATAAAACTAGAAAGTAAAACATTATCTTTGTGAGTTATGTTAAGCCAATTGATGTTCCATGAGACATTTAGCTCCTTAGCCTTCAAGACCAGTAACTCAATCTCATGAGGTGTTTGTATATGTCTAAGAAGTTTCTATAACTGTGCCTTCTAAAAGCTGTATCATGTATATGAGTGTATATGCAGCACATACGCATATGTACACAAAAACACACAACTATACCTGTATATGCACACACATGTACTTCCATACACCCTCCCACATCTATATAGAATACATAGCTACCTATGTGACCACTCACAAATTTTTTATTGCTATTACTGTTGTAATAGCATGATGTTGGTTTTGGGGCTAGTTGTGAGGATTTTTGCTTTTTTAAATTCATGTTGAGGGGTAATCCATACTGAACACTGTAGTCTTTGATCTTCATCAGTAAGTGCTTCAGGTCATCTTCACTTTCAGCAAGCAAGGTTCTTTCATCTGCATATTGCAGGTTAATGAGTCTTCCTCCAACCCTGATGCCACATTCTTTTTCCTATAGCACAGTTTCTCGGATTATTTGCCCAGCATGCAGGTTGAATAAGTATGGTGAAAGGATACAATCCTGTCATAGACCTTTACTGATTTTAAACCATGCAGTATCCCTTTGTTTGTTCAAACAACTGCCTCTTAAGCTGTGTGTAGGTGCGCGTGAGCATGATCAAGTGTTCTGGAATCCCCATTCCTTCCAATGTTATCCATAATTTGTTATGATTCACACAGTCATATGCTTTGCACAGCCAGCAAAACTCAGGTGAATTTCTCTCTGGTATCTGAAGGATATCTGAATGATATCCTTCATTCCACATCCTCTTCTGAATCCTGCTTGAATTTCTGGCAGTTCCCTGCTGATGTTCTGCTGCAATTATTTTTGAATTATCTTAAAAATTTTACTTGCACGTGATATTAATGATATTGTTTGATAATTTCCACATTCTGTTGGATCACCTTTCTTTGTAATGGGCACAAATATGGATCATGAGGTGTGGTAAATTGCTTAGTGTGGCTTTTCTACCCATAAGTCTTTGTAAACTCCAAAGTGGGATTTGCTATGAGCAACTGAGGAGCTCCTGATTGCTAAAGTTGTCCACCTGGAGTAT
>NW_006922654.1:131310-134317 GCF_000298275.1 Orycteropus afer afer
AGTTGGTGAAAGGGCTGGAGGGAGGCAGCATGTCTGGCCTTGCAGTAATAGGCCTTGGGCTATTGATGGTAATTCTGTCCCCTCTTGTGGAGTTAGAGAATGTCAGAAGATGTGGCCTCTTTGTCCTTTTCACAGATCACTTCCAGCCAGTTGGCCAGATAGCCGTCTTCCAAATTTCCTGGCATAAATGAATGAGTGTCTCCAGCACTGCATCTATTTGTTGAAACATCTCAATGGGTATTCCATCAATTCCTAGAGCCTTGTTTCTTGCCAACTCCATCATGTAGTTTGGACTTCTTCTCTTAGTACCATTGATTCGTGATCATATGCTACCTCCTGAAATGGTTTAACTCTTGACTAATTCTTTTTGGTACAGTGACTCTGTATTTCTTCCATCTTCTTTTGATGTTTCTTGCATCATTCAATATTTTGCCCATAGAATCCTTCAGTATTGTAATTCGAAGCTTGATTTTTTTTTTCAGTTCTTTCAGCTTGAGAAATGTTGAGCATGTTCTCTTTTGATTTTTAACCCGAGGTCTTTGCACATTTCATTGTAATACTTTATTTGTCTTCTTTAGCTGTCCTTTGAAATCTTTTGCTCAGTTGTTTTATTTCATCATTTCTTCCATTCCCTTTAGCTACTCTCCATTCATGAGCAAATTTCAGAGTCTCTTCTAACATCCGTTTTGGTCTTTTCTTCTTTTGCTGTCCTTTTAATGACTTTTTGCTTTCTTCATGTAAGATGTTCTTAATGTCATCCCACATCTCATCTGGTCTTTGGTTGTTGGTGTTCAGTGTGTCAAATCTATTCTCCAGATGGTCTCTAAATCCAGTGGGATGTATTCAGAGTCATATTTTGGCTCCCATGGAGTCGTTTTAATTGTCTTAAACTTCACTTTAAACTTTCATATGAGCAGTGGATGGTCTGATCGACAGTTGCTCCCTGGCCTTGTTCTGATTGATGATATTGAGCTTCTCCATTGTCTCTTCCCAGCAATGTGGTCAATTTAATTCCTGTGCATTCCATTTGGCTTAGTTCACATGTATGGTTGCTGTTTATGTTGTTGAAAAAAGGCATATGGAATGAATAAGTCATTGGTCTTGCAGAATTCTGTCATGTGGTCTGTGTCATCATTTCTTTCACTAAGGCCATATATTCCAACTGCTGATACTTCTTTCTTGTTTCCAGCTTTCACATTCCAATCACCAGTAATTATCAACACAATTATCTTGATGGCATGTTTGGTCAGTTTCTGGTTGCAGAAGTTGGTAAAAGTCTCCAGTTTCTTCACTGTTAGCTTTCGTAGTTGGTGTGTAAATTTGAATAATGGTAGTATTAATCAGATGATGTGTTGCACTGGACACATCTGCTGCAAAAGACCTCTTTAAAGTATTAAATAGCAAAGATGTCACATTGAAGAGAAAGGTGTGTCTGACCCAAGCAAGCCATGGTATTTTCAGTAGCCTCATATGTATGTGAGAGCTGGACAATGAATAATGAATAAGGAAGACCAAAGAAAAGTTGATGCTTTTGAGTTGTGGTGTTGGCAAAGAATACTAAAAATACCATGGACTGCTAAAAGAACTAACAAATCTGTCCTGGAAGAAGTACAGCTGGAATGCTTCTTGGAAGCAAGAATGGCCAGACTTCATCTCACCTACTTTGGTCATGTTGTCAGAAGGAACAATTCTCTGGAGAAGGATGTCATGCTTGGTAGAGTGGAGGGTCAACGAAAAAGGGGAAGGCCCTCAACAAGATGGATTGACATAGTGGCTGCAGTGATGGGCTCAGGTATAGTAGGGATTGTGAGGTTGGCACAGGACCGGGCATGTGTCATTCTGCTGTGCGTAGGGTCGCTGAGTCAGAGACAGCTTGACGGCACCTAACAACAACATATGCATGTGAAAGCTAGACAATGAATAAGGACCGAAGAAGAATTTATGCATTTGAGATTGTGGTGTTGGTGCGTGGTGGTGTAGTGCCAAAGGCATTTGACTGCTAACCAGAAGGTTGGCAGTTCAAACCTACCAGCCAATCTGTGGAAGGAAGACTGAACAATCTATTTCTATAAAGATTTACCATTTTGGGAGCCCAAAGGGAGTTGCTATGAGTCAGAATTGACTCCATGGCAGTGAGTTTGGTTTTGGTTTTTTTTTGGTTGGCAAAGAATACTGAAAATACCATAGACTGCTGGAAGAATGAACAAACCTGTCTTAGAAGTACAGCTAGAATGCTCCTTAGAAGCAAGATTGGCCAGACTTCAGCTCTTGTACTTTGGTCATGTTGTCAGAAGGGGCCATTCCCTGGAGAAGGATATCCTGGTTGGTAAATAGAGGGTCAGCGAAAGGGAAGATCCTCAGTGAGATCCTCAGTGAGTTCATACAGTGGCTGCAATGTTGGACTCAAGTATAGCAAAGATTGTGAGGGTGGTACAGGACAGGGCTGTGTTTCGTTCTGTTGTGTGTAGGGTGACTATGAGTTGGAGCCAACTCCATGGCACCTAACAACACTGTTGTTGCAGAATTGTGTAAGTTATAGCATTTACAATAGTTGTCCTTTATTCTTGCCTACCATTCAGTATCTTCATGTACTTTAGTCAAGTGGTGCTAACTTCCCCCACATTGTGTATTGCCTTTCCCTTCATCAGAATTAACACATTTCTACTATCTAGTAAGCAGTTATCCCTCCCTGCCACTCCCATTCCTGGTAAGAAAGAATGTTGATTTCTGTGTGTAAATATGTTCTTGATTTTTTTTTTTGTAAAAATTACAATCATACAATATTTGTCTTTTTGTAATTGACTTATTTCACTCAACATAATGTCTTCCAAATTCATCCATGTTATAAGATGTGTATTGGACTCACCATTTTTCTTTATAATTGTGTAGTATTCCATTGTATATATGTACCACATTTTGTTTATCCATTTATCCATTGATGAACATTTAGGTTGTTTTCATCTTTTTGCTGTTGTGAATAATGCTGCAATGAACATGGTTTGTGTAT
>NW_006922654.1:135332-142924 GCF_000298275.1 Orycteropus afer afer
CAGCCACTCCTCGGAAGAAAGATGGGGCAATCTACTTCTGTAGTGATACTGCCTTGGAAACCCAAGGAGGGGTCGCTATGAGTCGGGTCTGACTCGATGGCATACAACAACAACAACAACAAGTTTTGTCTCCATATTATCTTCCAGGAACCTTATAGTTTTAGGTTTAACATTTAGCTCTTTGATCCATTTTGAGTTCATTTTTGTGTATGATGTGAGGTATGGATCCATTGTATGTATGTACCACATTTTGGATATCCAGTTTTGCCAGCATCATTTGTTAAAGAGACTATCTCTTCCCTTGTTGAATACACTACAACACTTTGTTGAAGATTAGCTGTCCATAGCTAGATAGATTTACTTTTCAGTTCTCAATTCTGTTCCAATTGGTCTATGTGTCTGTCGTTATATCAGTACCTGGCTTTTTTGACTACCATGGCTGTATAATATGTTCTGATATTGGGAAGTGTGAGGCCTCCTACTTTTCTTCTTCAATAATGCTTTAGCTATTTGGGACCCCTTTCCTTTCCATATAAAGTTGGAGATTATGTTTTCCATTTTGTTACAGAATGTTGTTGTGATTTGGATCAGGATTGCATTATATCTATACATTGCTTTGGGTAGTATTGCCATTTTCCTAGTGGTATGTTTTTTTCATTTATGTAGGCCTCTTTTCATTTCATGCAGGAATGTTTTGTAGTTTTTCTCTTATAAGTCTTTTACATCCCTAGATAATTTTTTAGGTATTTTATCCTTTTGGGGACTATTATAAATGGTATTGTTTTTCTTGATTTCCTTTTCATGTTTTTAACTTTATTAATGTGGCTACTGTTGTTATTGTTGCTAGGTGCTGTCCAGTCAGCTCTGACTCATATCATTGCAGCCTGTGTACAACAGAACAAAACACTGCCCAGTATTGTTCCAGCCTCACACTCCTTGCTATACCTGAGTCCATGGTTGAAGTCACTGTGTCAATCCACCATTGAGTGTTTCCCCTTCTACTTTACCAAGTATGATATCCTTCTTCAGGGAATGGTCCCTTCTCACAACATGACCAAAGTAGGTGAGACAAAGTCTGGCCATTCTTTTTCCAAGGAACATTCTGACTGCACTTCTTCCAGGATATACTTGTTCATTCTTCTGTTACAGTATTCCTTGCCAACACGACAATTCAAAGTCATCAGTTCTTCAGTCTTCCTTATTCATTGTCCAGCTTTCACATGCATATGAGGTGATTGAAAGTACTATGGCTTGCATTAGGTGCACCTTAGTCTTCAAAGTGACATCTTTGCTCTTTAACACTTTTAAAAGATCTTTTACAGCAGATTTGCCCACTGCAAAAATTCATCTGGTTTCTTGACTGCTGCTTCCATGAGTATTGATAGTGGATTCAAGTAAAATGAAATCTTTGGCAACTTCAATCTGTTCTCCATTTATCGTGATGTTGCTTATTGGTCCAGTTGTGAGGAATTTTGTTCTTTATGTTGAGGTATAATCCATACTGAAGACTGTAGTCTTTGATCTTCTTCAGTAAGTGCTTCAAGTCATTTTCACTTTCAGCAAGCAAGGTTGTGTCATCTGCATATTGCAGGTTGTTAATGAGTCTTCCTCCAACCCTGATGCTGCTTTCTTCTTCATGTCATCCAGCTTCTTGGATTATTTGTTCAGCATACAGATTGAATAAGTATGGTGAAAGGACCCAATCCTGATGCACACCCTTCCTGATCTTAAACCATGCAGTATCTCCTGGGTCTTTTCAAATCACAGCCTCTTGCTCTATGTACAGTTTCCTCATGAACACAATCAAGGATTCTGGAATTCCTATTCACAATTGTTATGTTATGATCCACATAGTCAAACACCTTTGCATAGTCAGTAAAGCACAGGTAAACATCTTTCTGGTATTCTTTGCTTTCAGCCAGGATCCATCTGACATCAGCAATGATATCCCTCATTCCATGTCCTCTTCTGAATTCAGCTTGAATTTCTGGAAATTCCCTGTCAATGTACTGCTGCAACTGTTTTTGAATCATCTTAAGCAACATGTTATTTGCATGTGATATTAATGATATTGTTTGATAATTTCCACATTCTGTTGGATCACCTTTTTTGGAATGGACACAAATACTAATCTCTTCCAGTTAGTTGGTCAGGTAGCTGTCTTCTAAATTTCTTGGCATAAATGAATAACCACTTCCAGTGCTACATTCATTTTTTGAAACATCTCAGTGGGTATTCCACCAATGCCTGGAGCCTTGTTTTTCACCAATTCCTTCAGTGCAGCTTAGACTTCTTCCTTCAGTTCCATTGGTTCTTGATCATATTCTACCTCCTGAAATGGTTGAACATTGACCAGTTCGTTGTGGTGCAGTGACTCTGTATATTCTTTTCATCTTCTTTTGATACTTCCTGCATCATTCAATATTTTGCCCATGTTGTTGTTGTTGTTGTTTGCCATCGAGTCGGCCCCGACTCATAGCGACCCCTCCTTGGGTTTCTGAGGCAGTATCACTACAGAAGTAGGATTTCCCAACCTTCCTTCTGAGTAGTGGCTGGTGGGTTTGAACCACCAGCTTTCTGGTGAGCAGTCAAGTGCCTTAGGCACTATGCTACCAGAGCTCCTAGAATACTTTAATACTGTGACTCAAGGCTTGAATTTTTTCTTCAGTTCTTTCAGCTTCTGAAATGCTGAGCATGTTCTTCCCTTTTGGTCTTCTAACTCCAGGTCTTTGCACATTTCATTATAATACTTTACTTTGTTTTCTAGAGCTGCCCTTTGAAATCTTCTGTTCAGCTCTTTTATCTTGTCATTTCTTCCATTTGCTTTAGCTACTCTCTGTTCAAGAGCAAGTTTCAGAGTCTCTTCTGACAACCATTTTGGTATTTTCTTCCTTTCCTGTGTTTTTAATGACCTTTTGCTTTCTTCAAGGATGATGTCCTTGATGTCATCCCACAATTCATTTGGTCTTCAGTTATTGGTGTTCAATGTGTCAAATCTGTTCTTCAGATAGTCTCTAAATTCAAGTGGGATAGAATCAAGGTCCTATTTTGGCTCTCGTGGTCTTATTTTTAATTTTCTTCAGCTTCAACTTGAACATGCATATAAGCAATTGATGGTTTGTTCCATAGTTAGCTCCTGGTCTTGTTTTGACTGAAGATATTGAGCTTCTCAATGACCTCTTTCCACAGATGTTGTCGATCTGATTCCTGTGTATTCCATCTGGTGAGGTCCCTGTGTATAGTCACCATTTATATGGTTGAAAAAAGGTATTGGCAATCAATAAGTCATTAGTTTTGCAAAATTCTAGCATGTGATCTCCGGTGTCATTTCTGTCAGTAAGGTCGTGTTTTCCAACTACTAATGATTCTTCTTTGTTTCCATCTTTCACATTCCAATGACCACTAATAATCAATACATCTTGATTGCTGTTTGGTCAATTTCAGACTGCAGAAGTTGGTAAAAATCTTCAGTTTCTTCCTCTTTGGCTTTAGTTTTTGGTGCATAACCTTGCAAGATAATATTAATTGGTCTTCCTTGCACCAGCCACTCCTCGGAAGGAAGATAGGACAATCTACTTCCTTATGATACTGCCTCGGAAACCGAACGAGGGGTCGCTATGAGTTGGGTCCAACTCAACAGCACACAACAACCTTGTAGGCATAAGGATATTATCCTATTATCGACAACATTGTACTTCAAGATATATCTTGAAATGTTCTTTTTGACGGTGAATGTGACATCATTCCTCTTCAATTTGTCATTCCTGATGTATTAGACCATACTAAACAGAAACAGCTGCAAACGTGGAATGTGTGAAGTATGAACCTAAGAAAATTCAAAGTTGTCAAAAACGAAATGGAACACATAGATATTGATATCCTAGGCATTAGTGAACTGAAATAGACTTGTATGTGACTACCAGAACATTCGAAATTGCATATTTGGCTCTCATTATATGTCTACTGGACAGCATAGGGTTTCTCAACCTCAGCACTCTTGACATTTTGGGCCAGGTAATTCTTTGTTGTGGGGGATTGTTTGAGCATTGTAGGGTGTTTAGTAGCTTCTTCCCTGGCCCCTACCCACTAGATGCAGTAGTACACCATTCCCCCCAATTAAAAACATAGTTGCTGTTGAGTTGATTTCATTTATGGTGATCCCATATGCATCACAGTAGAACTGTGCTTTCATGGCTGTGACCTTTTAGAAGCAGATTGCCAGGCCTTTCTTTTGAGGTGCCTCTGGGTGAGTTTAACTCACCAGCTTTTTAGTTAGTAGCCAAGCTCTTTATCTTTTGCACCACCCAAGAAGCTCCCCCCACTTAGTAGTGATAATCAAAATGTTCCTGGAGGAGAAATCTCCCTCAGTTGAGAACCACTGGTCTACTGTAACTCTAGCATTTAGAGATTGAATAGAAGAGAAAGAGCTGTCAGAGGAGGCTAAGAAGGAACAAGACAGATGGGAGAGAACCAAGATGGCATGTGACAGGAGCCAAGAGTGTGTCAAGGGCTTGTGCATGTTCCTTTAAAATGTCAATCTGATAATGTCATTCCTTGCTCCAAACCAAGGCTTCCCATCTCAGAATAAAACGCTAACTCTTTACCATGGCCTATATGTAGACAGATAAATAGATAGCTGTGAGTTGACTCCAAATCAAGACTGCCCTATGTACAACAAAACCAAATGTTGCCAGTCCTGTGCCATCCTCACAACTGCTGGTGAGTTCAAGTCCATCGTTGCAGCTACTATGCCGGTCCATATCACCAAGGGTCTCCCTCATCCTTACAGGCTCTATCTTCACTAAACGCAATGTCTTCCTCTAGTGATTGATCCTTCCTGATGACTTATCCATAGCAAGCAAGTTGGGCAATGTTCTATATATAATTTATCATCCAAACCTGGGGCACATTTGAGAGTGAAAGGAGGTGTAACTAATAACCATGCCAGAATAGTCCAGGGCAGACCAGGATGTGTGGTCACCCTAAGCTGTGTCTCTGCCCATCTCTCCAACTTCATCCTTAACCACTCTGCCTTGCCACTCAGGTCTTCTTGCCCCTCTGCCAGTATTCTGTGCTTGTTCCTCCTCTGGGGCTTTGCATTTGTTGTTCTTTCTACCTAGGACCCTTCCCCCAGATCTTCTCAGACTATCTCACTCTATTCAGGCTTTTGCTCAAATGCTACCTCTTCAGAGAGGCCTCTCCTGACCACCTTGTCTAAAATAGCCACCAGTCCCCTAGTCATTCTATGTCCCCACCTTGCTTTATCTTATTTCATGGCATTTAATAATATCATTGACATTATATTATAGGTAGTCCTTACATTACTAGGGGGTTCTAATCTAATGACACACATTGGTTCTGACGTAAGTCAGATACCTCATTTCAAATTAACTACTGATGTTTCTTATGCACAAAATGCTAAAATGCTACAGGCCTGGTCTACAGTGAAGTTGGTGTCACTGTCATAACAATGAAGTTGGAGGCAAACGGCTGTCAGGTGTGTGCACAGTTCATTTGTCATGTGTTGTTACAGTTGCCCAATTTTCTATCTGTTACAACTTCGGACACTGACTTCATCGTAGACCAGGCCATAGCCCTACACAACAGTGCTCTGAACAGTAAATCATAAAAAATCAGCAAGTGAGCATCTTAGAATGATAATATTAACAAATTATGTACTGCATCATTGTATATAGTACATATTACTAAAGTTAAGACGTGCCAAAAACCTCCACAAAAGTGCAGTTTGTCATTAACTCAAATACGTTGTAAATTAAGGACTACTTGTATAGATAAGGAACCATGGTGGTACAGTGGTTAAGTGCTGAGCTGCTAACTGAAATGTCAGTGGTTTCAAACCCACCAGCCACTTTGTGGGAGAAAGACATGGCAATCTGCTTCAGTATGTATTACAGCCTTGGAAATCCTATGGGCAGTTCTCTGTCCTGTAGGGTCACTGTGAGTTGGAATTGACTCAATGGGAACAGTTTGCTTGTTTTAATATTATATACATTGATATGTTTGTTTATTATCTGTGTTCCCCTCTGCAAGATAAACTCCTTGAAGGTAGAGATCGGTGTCTTCTGTTCACTGCTGATTCTCCAGAATGGACAAGAGTGCCTGGCAGTAAATACTTACTGGTGAAATGAACTCCTCTGAGAAGTGTGACTGTGATGAAGAAGTGAGGATAATAGCTGGAAGCAGATGTGGGTTCCAGACCTTGTTTACTTTTGCTTTTATTTTGTTTTAAGATTGGAAGAGTAGATTCCGAGGACTTCCAGTAAGATGGAGGAATAGGCAGACAAGTGACACAGACCCTCTTCAACAAAGAAAAGACAAACAGTTGACAGATATACAGAAGATAATCCTGGAGCCCTGAGCTTTGAAAGGAACTATACAGAAGTGGATTAGGCACCAACTAGTGGAAAAACCTGAAAGAAAACAGTGAGTACAGAGACAGTCAGAGCTGCAGACTGACGGCTACTCTGACGAGACCAACAGCCTGAATATTTCCAAGTGGTGTTGGGACCTGAGAATTGACCTAAAGATCAGCCCTGGTCACCAAGGGCTGCAGGGACGACTGTACTGGTGGCCTATGACTAGGAAGGGAAACAGCAAGGAGGGAGACAACCTGAGCTGTGGACTTTCTACTGTCTGGAGGGTGCAGCCATTTTGAATGTTTACAAGCAGTGGCCATTTTGGATATTTAAAGTGACCGAGGATGCAGCCATTTTGAATGTTTACAAGAAATGGCCATTTTGGATGCTTAAAGTGACTGAGGGCACAGCCATTTTTAATGTTTACAAGTGGCAACCATTTTGGATTTTAAAGTGATAGCATTCTCATTTGGGTTCCAGGGACTTAAGAGTAGACTCTGTATGCCAAGGTCAGCAGGGACATCCAAGAGGCTGACAACAGGAAAGGAGACAGGTGGTGAGTGTATAAGTGCTGTCAACTAGTGAATAGAGGAGCACAGTACCCTGCTTGCATATACAACATACCAAGAAAACTAAAATCACGGGCAAGGCATTCCAACATATCATCACCAATTAAATATAAACACAAAAACGTCACAACACCTTGGAGAAAACAGAGCATCACAGTCCACACAAAGAAGCAAGATAAAGCAGAAGAAAAAAGGGACCAGGATACAGACCTACAACACATCTCTGACGAAGATGCAGCATTGCAACTCCATGATAAGGAATTCAAAAGAATTATATTTAAGTATCTGCAACGAATTGAAAGAGAGATCAAGAAAAACACAGAGAAAACCCAAGAACAATTTTGAAAGACAATACAAGAACAAAATAACAAAATAAACAAAACATTAGGAATGATAAAAAATCTACACACAGAAATCCAGAAGATTAATAGTAAATTTTCAGAAACAGATAAGACATTGAATGGGCAAAGGAGCTGAATTGAATCAATGGAAGACAGAATCAGTGAGATTGAAGGCAAATACCTGAACACGTCTTTGGAAAGGGATCAATCAGAAAAAAGATCAAAATGAAGAAAGCCTAAGGTTCATGTGGGATACCATCAAAAGGAATAACCTATGTGTAATCAGAATTCCAGAACAGGAAGAG
>NW_006922654.1:144379-150253 GCF_000298275.1 Orycteropus afer afer
AAAAAAAAAAAAAGCCTGACCCATGTCACTTTAGTTTTGTGTATTTCACTGTACATAAATTATATTTCAATAAAATGCATTTTTAAAAAAATGACTGGAAGAGTAGAGCATAGATGTCATAGAAGAAAGCCTCACTGCATGAGACCTTTATGAAAAGGCTTCCATCTAGGCTATAAGGTCCTTAGGGGTAAGAACAATTTTTGTTGCTCATTATTGTGTTTCTTAGTACCTAGAAAAGTGCTTGGCACATAGTAGGTACTTTATACTATTTGTAAAATGAATTATAATACTGATGATATTGAAAACAAACTTTGATTGTATTTTTCATGTGCCAGGCACTGTACTAAGCATTTTGTCATTTAACTCATTTGATCCCCACAGTAACTCTAAGATAGAAGTTATTATCCCCATTTTACAGATGACAAAGCTGACACAGGAGGGTTAGAAACTTACCCAAGATCACACAGCTAGTAAGTGGTGGAGCTGGGAGAATTCATGCTCACAGCCTTTACGTTTTATATAGCATCATGCCTTAGAGTTGGGGTGGACCCATCAAGAGGCTCCTGTGATAGGCCGGGTAATAGGGACTGGATTAGAGGCAGAAGTGGTGACAGATAATGCAGGATTCCTATCTGGGTGTTGGGTGGATGGGATGTCACAGGGTTATTTGGGAGTGGTCATGCTGAGTTTGAGGGACCCATGGGACACCCAAGAGAGAGGTCTTTTCTGGAATAGAGATTTCAGGGCTGGTAGCTGAAGCATGAAGTAGATGAGAACTAGAGAAGGACAGAGGACCTAAAATAGAACCCAGGGAACAACAAAGAAATTCAGAGAGAGGAGGAGAATCAGGCAAGAATGGAGCATCAGAGGCCGAGGCAAGAGAGGGTCAGGAAAAAGGGCTTGGTTACCAGTCCAGGGCTCTGAGAGGAAAAGGTGCAATCAAAAGGTCACAGCATGTATGATGACTGAACTTTTTGTCCTGACAGATTGACCAGAAATTTATCTAACTTCTCTAAGCCAGTTTCTGTCTGATAGGCCAATTTGAGCAGCTTCTGGACTCCCACTCCCTTGGGCATCTAGCTGATGGGAGTTCATCTTTTTGTAGTTTCATCTGAGACTTGTAGAAATTAGACTTTGAATGGACCAGGATGAGTCCCAGCGTGGGAAAGGATTGGTTGAGAGCCATGTGTGCCATAGAGCAGCAAGTGGGTTGATGATAGCTGATGCCTTCCTTGGCTTGTTCAGACTGTCTTCTTTAACAGTAAATTTTTTAACAGTAGAGACTTCTGGAAAGAAAGAAAGAAAAACAAAGCAAAACAAAAAAACTCTGTGGTTTACCATGAGGTGGACAGTTTGATGGAATCAATTGTAGGGCTGTTATGTACTCAGCTTAAGCGGTATCCAGAACTGAAAAACCTCTGCCTATTTCTTTGAAGAGTTAAAGATTATTAGGTTTTTGTAATATTTCTAGTTTTGTAGTCTTTCTATTTGAGGAAAGAAAATAATATCCTTTCAACAAGAACAAAAGAGGTCAAAGAGGCCTTGGCATGAATGGAGGAGGGAGAGGCAGGGGTCAGGGTGCAGAGGTGGGTTTGAATAGGCAGTGGGGACAGGTCAGTGAGAGAGGCAACTTAGGCAACCCCAGGGGCCAGCAGAGGGGCCAGGAGTAGACAGATGGGTGTACCTCAGGAAACCCAGGAGCAGCAGTCAGCCTCTGACAGGGAGAGGGAGTCAGAGAAGGAACCTGTCCCTTCCCTTGGTCCCCTGCGCTGGAGCAAGCAGGACACTTTGGGACACAGATTTCAATTCCAGTGATGCTTTCCCTATCTCTGACCCCAACATTAGGTCAGCTTCCCACTCCCCACCCCTCAGTGTCTTTTCTCAAGGTAGTATTCAGATTATTACACTGATGTGCTCTGGGCCTCACATCAGTGTA
The DNA here is from genome assembly GCF_000298275.1 of Orycteropus afer afer. Classification (NCBI taxonomy): domain Eukaryota; kingdom Metazoa; phylum Chordata; class Mammalia; order Tubulidentata; family Orycteropodidae; genus Orycteropus; species Orycteropus afer. The sequence continues at coordinate 146,316 of NW_006922654.1, forward strand.
ATAATCTAAATTGTGGGCTATATGCTGGGTTCCAGAGACCTCTGCTGGGTTAGGCTCGGAGCCTGTAGCTGCTGCATGGTGGAGGCATCTAGGGCGTCCTAAGGGAGAGGATAGTTGGCCCAGAGACTCTTGGGGTAGCAGTTCATAGTCATTAATTGTGTAATAATTCATGTCTGTTTCTGGGACTGACCTGTAATCCCCATAAGGCAGGGCTGTGTTGGGTTCGATGTCTGTCGACTCCCCCATGTTTAGCATTTTCTGCCACAAAGTTGTTGTTGTTGTCACGTGCCATTAAGTTGGCTTCGACTCATAGCAACCCTGTGTACAACAGAGTGGAACACTGCCGGGTCCTGCACTAGCCTTACCATATTTGCTATGCTTGAGCCCATCGTTGCAGCCGCTGTGTCAGTCCATCTCTTTGATGGACCCCAAAAATAGGTGTCAGTAAATATTAGCTAGTAAATGTTAGTTGAGTGACTAGTGATGAGGAGGGTTGTCAAGGGCACCTGAAGATGCCTCCCCCTTCTCTGTGCAGGAGGTGGTGCTTGGCCCTGGTTGAATAGAGAGTCACAATGTGGGCTGTCCTGGCACAGTTATTATTGGGAGAGGGAAAAGACGGGGCCTGGGGCAACTGCGTGCCTCTCAGACTTCCCTGGCCATGACTTGCCCCTTCATTTGTGTCTGGGGACACTGAGACCCAGAGAGGGACAGAAACAGCCTAGGGTCACAGAGTGAGACAGAAAAGGAGCCAGGACAAGAGTGGCCTCTCTCTGCCTTAGTTTTTTCATCTGTAAAGTGAGGATGGTAGCGATGCTACTCACTCCATAAACCTGTTGAGAGGATTAAATGAGTCAACACAGGTAAGATGCATAGAACAGTGCCTGGTGCAGTGAGTGCTCAGGAATGGTAGCATTTGAGCTAAGCCTCATCTCCAGCTGCTTTCTCTCCTAAGTTAATTCGTTTACTCCCGTGTCTTTAAATACCCATGATGCCTAAATTTATACCTCTAATGCAGACATTTTTTTTTTCCCCTGAGCTTTGATTCCACATATCCAACTGCCCACAATCTTTCTTCTTACTCTCATGTTGGTCCACCTACCTGCTAAGACCTAGCCAGGGTGTGCTGGACCTGCCCTGGCTCCCCCAGGCTTTGTATGCTAAGGCCTGTGTCTACAGGCCCAGTCCAGGCCTCAGGCATCACTGTCACCACTTTCCTGTTAGATATTCCACCCTGAGAACAATCTGAGCCTTCTTGCCTCCCCCACTCCCTGACCCCTGCTCATCCCATACCCTTCCTGTCTTCCCCTGGCCTCCATCCCCACTCTCCTGGGGCCTATCATCCCTCACTCTCCACCTCCACAGCTGCTGCCACAGCTGGTCTCTGACGGAATGTGCAGCTGCTGGGAGCCACATGTGTGGAACAGGCGGTAAGCAATTACCCCTGGGGCTGGCGGGGTAGGGTGTGGGGCCATCTGTCTGTGTCTGTTTGTCCGTCCACAACACACACACCCACACACACTCCCAAGCTCCTTCTTGAAGGCAGGCAGTGGACAGGATTGGTTTGGTTCCCCTTCCCCAATGGGGGATGGCAGATTTCTCAGAGGGTCATAGCCCAGCTCTCGAGGCCCTGGGACCCCAGTTTAGACCCCTGAGAGCAGACAGGCTGGGCTGGTCCAGCTGTCTCGATGCTCATATAATCCCCACCCTTATGTCCAGGACAGCACAAAGCGCCACAGGGGCTGCCCTGGACAGAGTGGTAGGCAGGGTGTTCATCGCCTCCCTCACTTTCCCAGGCCCCGGGGGCGGGCTGCCCTGGAGAAAGCCAGAAGCCTTGGCTGCTTTCCAGGCACTCTTGGCAAAACCCAGAGGCTGCAGAGGAGTCGCAGCCCTGAGGCAGTGCCAGCAGCATCTGTCCTGGTTCCCACACTCTGGCCTCTCTGGAATCTCTACAAATTTCTCTTCCATGTGTGTGTGTCAGCAAGACAAAGACACTGGTGGTGGAAGGAGGGGAGGGACTGAGGATATCATGCTCCTTGAGGTCAAATGGCCGTAGGGGTGGAGTTGGGGGCTGGGGAAGAGCCTGATCTTTGGCATTGCCCATCCAACAAGGAGAGGCTCTGACTCCCAGGCCTGGCTAGGTTCTGACAGTGTCTGTGCGTTCTGACCAGAGCCCCTCTCCACCATTCTAAGCCTCAGTTTCCTCATCTCTAAAATGGGGGCAAGACTAGCATCCACCTTCTAGTATAATACTGAAGGCTGCAGCATCTTAATCTTTATTGGAGGTCCTTCATGGTCTGGGCACAGCTCACTCTTCTACCACTCCCTCCACATTCCTCATGTTTTCTGGAACATATAACACAGGTCTGTGCCTCTGGGCCTTTGGTTTGTATTCTGTTTATCTTGAAAACCTTCCCCTTTTTCTATCTGGAAAACTCCTATTCAGACTTCAAAGCCTAGCATAAAAGTCCCCCTCTAGAAAGCCACCTCTGCCTCCCTGAGGTGTCTGGCCCAGCCTTCTTGTACTCCCATGGTTTCCTGTGCACATCTCTATGACAGCCTGACCTGCCCCATACTTTACTGTCTACTTTCCTTCCCTGACTTTGGCCCCTCAGGAAGCTGTGGCTGGATGGAACTACCTTTCCTGGGGCTAATAGCCAGGCTTAGGAGCCCAGGCACAGTACCCCACAACCTTGGATATCAGAGCAAGAACAGGATGCGGTTCCAATGCTGCTAGGTCTGGTCACGTGTCCCACCTGGTCTAGTCTTAACAGGAAGAGGAAGGAACTTGGTCCTCACTAGCTGCCAAGGCATTTCTTGAACCCAGAGAACAACTATGGTCCTCCTTCTCCCACCCAGGCCAGCCAAGCCAGGGCCCCATTGTACAGACGGGGAAAACTCACACCCAGAGAAGGGAAGTTGGCAGTGGGGACTGGATTGGAAATCAGGACTCTTGTCCCCAATCCAAGGCCCTATGGCCCTTTCCTTGTTCCTAACTTCCCTCTCAGATGGAGGGTTTGGAGGCTGGGAAGTGATAATTGGGTTGCGGCAGGGCATGGGTTAGGTGGGAGCCCAGGGCTTGGGAAGCAGCTGTTCCTCACCACTGATTATGCCTGGAATTGATTTCCACTATGTCCCCTGGTTTTGACAAGGAAACCACACTTTTGTTCTACCAGTTAATAATGATGGAGACTTGTAAAACCAGATAGAGACTTGGGTACGGTCCTAAGCTGGGAGATGGATGGATGGGCGTGGGCTCCGTGTGTCAGCTCACATCTGAGAAACAGATGCTAAGGCAAATTCAGGGTGCAAGAGAGTTACTGGGAGAATCAGATTTGGGTACTGGCCCCTGTCTCCTTACCATGCCATGGTAATAAATTATCTTTCTCATCTCTCAAGTAAAAAAACAAAACAAAACCCAGAGAGTTACTGGGAAAAGTGCTATATGGCTAAAGGAGAGGAAGCAGAAAAAAACCAGAAAGTCTTCCCACCATGATGTGGATCTGACACCTGTGAAGGGAGATGAGGTGGGAAGAGCCTCAGACTTTTGTGCAGCTGAGAAAGTCTTGGTCAGGCCCAGAGTACCGCTTGTCCATCAGAGAAGTTGTATGCGGGCAGAAATAGTCTTGCTCTAGTACCCACTGTGCCCAGTCGCTGGCTGGGAGCAGCCCAGGTAAAGCATGGCCTTTCTTATCTGCTACTTGGAAGACACAGCCGATCTTAAGATATAGCAGCTGGAGGCTTACTGTGCTCTGCAGCCAGTTCTCATGAAGGAAGATGTTGTTGTTGTTACGTGGTGTCAAGTTGGACCCGACTCATAGCAACCCCTCCTTGGGTTTCTGAGGCGATATCACTACGGAAGTAGATTGCCCAACCTTCTTTCTGAGGAGTGGCTGGTGGGTTTGAACTGCCAGCCTTCTGGTTAGCAGTCAAGTGCCTTA
>NW_006922654.1:151588-187667 GCF_000298275.1 Orycteropus afer afer
CTGGCACGGGATTGGGCAGTGTTTCATTCTGCTGTGCATGGGGTCGCTATGAGTCGGAAATGACTCGACGGCACTTAACAACAACAACAACAACACTTGGGGTCACCATGAGTTAGAATTGACTCAACAGCAACCACCACCAGCAGCACTGAATTTGGAACAACAGCCTGGCATTATACCTCCCTTTTGCATCTACTAGTGGGTGACCTTGGACAAGTCATTCTCTCTCTCTAAGCCTTAGTTTCCACCTCTCTAAGACGTGGGTGAGAATACTTTACTCACGCGTTGTCTGCCCAGAACCCAGAACAGTGGGGTGAAGGAATCCAGTACTTTTGTTTCTGGATCTATTTCTTAGACAGGTGCCCATTAAGACCACTCCTCAAACTTCCCCTGGAATAACCCAAATGGCAGAAAATAATTAATATTGCCCTGGAGGTTCTGGAGGACATAGCTCAAACTAACTTACTGTAAGCTCAAAATTTCTTCAGTGCATTTTATCTTAAAAATTCACAAGAGAGGTGTCAAAACCCAAACTCAGTGCTGTTGAGTTGATTCGAATCATAGTGACCCTTTCTTGGGTTTCCGAGGTGGTGTCTCTACAGAAGTAGTTTGCCCAATCTTCCTTCCAAGGAGGTGGGTTTGAACCGCCAGCCTCTGGTTAGCTGTCAAATGCCTTAGGCACCATGCCACCAGAGCTCCAAGAGAGGTATAGTGTAGCACTTAAGACTGCACTTTGGAGCCAGGTGACTTGACTTTAAATGGAGCTCTGCCACTTACTAGCTCTGGACGTTGGCTGAGTTACCTTACCTTTCTGAGCCTCAGTTTCCTGCTCTATAAAATGGGGATGAGAATAGTACCTACTTCATCGGGTTGTTGTGAGCATTTAATGAATTTATTTGAACTTAGAACAGAGCCTATTCTGTTATGGTATAAATTTATAATTTTATTCCTTGAGTTATTTGTTCATTAAAAATAATTTAGAAAATAATATTAACCACCAACAAGCAAAGAAAAAAAATGACAAAGGGCACATCCAACTTTCAGGTTATAGAAGAGCTTTGCAAGTTGAAAAGGAAAGGCACAAAGGAAGGAAAGAATGATATGCATGATTGCTCCCCCTTTTTCATGTTCTAACCCACAGTCATATCTTCACTATATCATAGTGTTTTTACTTCCAAATCCAGTCCAAGATCACATCAAAAAGCAGAAGATTCAGTTATGGCACCAGAGGGTTGGGTCTGTTACCTGAGGGTTGGATATGTACTTGAGGTCTGGGAAGGAGAGGGTATTGGGATACCACCCCTCCCTGACTCCTGCCCTTCACTTACCTTAGACATGGTCCACTTACAAACCTTGTAAGCAGCTCTGATACCATGGCCTTATGGGCAACATAAAAATTCCACATTATGACCAAGACATCCCTACTCCTTGATATTCCAAATGGGAATATGGCGTCCATGTTAGGAGTGCTCATGGGAGAAACTTGGCTCCTGGTGGGTTCAGGCTGCCATCCATCACAGAATCTCCCCCTCAGATTCCTTCATGTGGGAGGGTCTACAGAGAGGTCTTGTCACCCATGGATGGACCTGGTCCCATACCTGCTCATTATATGTGTCCCTAGTAGCATTTCTTGAAGGTGCCACAAACTGGTTTGTAAATATAATTGTGGGGAAGATAAACAACACGGTATGTTTATGAAAAACGTTGCCTATTTATTTGAGTGACTTTTAAGAAGCAGAAGCCCATGTTGTAAAATAAAGGTATAGGACAAGCATGAGGAGTGAAAGGGATCCCCAATGACAAGCACGTAGTACCCTTTATCCTGTGACTTGGCACGGGGAGAGCTAACAGCAGGCTAAGGAGGGCAAAGCTGGGGAAAGTAGGAGCAGCCTTCTCCCCAGGCAAGGAGAGCCACACAGATGAAGAAGCACATGCTCCAGCTGCTGAAGGAGGCACTTAGGAGGTTCACCATAAAAAGCAACCCAGAGAGGTTAGGTTATGAGGAAGACAGGGGCAGCCCGTGTTAGAAGACAGAAGTAGAGCTACAATAAAGCAAAAGTTACAAAATAGGGCGCTGACAGGTAAAGTCACAAAGCACAGTATTTATGTGTCAAGGCTTCACTTTTAATCCTTGTTCTAAACTAGGGTATTGAGATGCTTTCACACAGGAACCAGAAGTTAAGGATATGTGCGCTCTTAAGTTTGTACGCACAAAGTTTAAAACACATAGGGCTGAACTAGATCATCTCTGAAGTCTCTAAATACCCAAAACTCTTTGAGTCTGAGTATGATACCCTCCCACTCTAGTTTCTCAGGTCTGAAAAACCCAATTCACTGGGCCTGGGCCAGAGGTTGCAAACTGGAGACCCAAGGGCCAGATTTAGCCCACAGATGTGTTTTATTTGGCCTGCAGTGTTTCCTAAATTTAAAATAGTTGTCAGCATCTGGAAATCCAGATTTCTAGCTTCTCTTAAAAGATGAGGTGGGATATCTGGCTATATCCATCCACATTCCCAAATGGCAGCAACTATGTCAAATGATGGAGTATGTGCGCTTCATGTCACTGAAGACCCGGCCTGAGCCTCTTTGTTCATTTATGTTTCCTGCCTGGCCCTTGTAGGCACTGGGGTTTGTGACCCCTGGCCCAGGCACTAGCTCTGTGGTGACCTCAGTGACTCTCTACTTGGTGGCAGCTACAACTCTAGCCTTGAAGCCTTGACCTTAAACAAGAAGGCATATTCACTCACAGGCCAGGAGTGTGGGGGCCAATGACCCCAGTCTGCAGAGCTTTAGTCTGTCTTACAGGGGCCTTTCACTTGGCAATGATAAGCAACTGAAAAGTTGCCAGCCATATTTAGCTTTTATAAATTGAATCCCAAAGGCCTCTGGAGGACGGCCCATCAGAGCGATACTTCCTGATCAAGGCCAAGAGTAAGTTACTTCTGGGCTAGACTAGAACACCCAAGCAGAGGAAGGAGTCCAGCCTAGGCTGGGCTAGGCCTCAGGGCAGAGAGAAAGGCAGCTTTCCCAACCATGGCCATGAGATGACCAGGGCAGCTGTAGACATACAGTTGGCAGGTTATGCAGGTGCCTAGGAGGTACCACTCATGCCATATTTAGTGTCAGTGGTTCTCTCTGGGTTTGTGCAGTGCACTATCTGCCCAACTGTACTTGCTGGACCTGGGACTATCAAGGGGAGAGAAGAACCCAGTGGAGATGGTGAGATAAGTACAGCCAAGAAAGGTATCCTGGCACTGGTTCTACCACTTCCTTCCCAAGGCTATAGGGGGTGGTGGAGAAGACAGAGTTAGTTAGTAGACAAGCCCTTACTGGCCACAGGCTGGAGAAAAAGACTGTGGGAGAAAAGACATGGCAGTTTGTTCTTATAGACTGCAGCCTAAGAAATCCTAGGGGCAGTTCTACTTTGTCCTGTAAGGTCGCTATGAGTTGGAATTGACTTGATGTCACAGAACGGCAAAAACACACACACAGAGTCATCAGCAGAGATACCTAATCACTGCACACACACACAGTATTTATCCAGCTCCACACAGTCATGTGTTTGTGTCCATACACTTTCACAGTGGCTATCAGCAAGAACAATTAGCTTGTCACACAGGTTTGTTTAGCAAACATTTTCAGAGCCCCTCTCAAGTCCGTTTCATCTGGCCAGAGCTACTTATCGACTCAATGGCAGTGGGTTTGGTTTTTAGGGTTTTTTTTTTTTTTTTTTTTGAGAGAGAGATCCGCACAGCACCAAGTAGCATGGAAGAAAAGGAGAGTGAATGACCCTAACAGCCAGTGTTGAGTGTTGGCCTGCAGTGCCACCTACTGGTGGGAGGGGTTTTTGTGCTGGGTAAAATCAGAGTAGTTCTCAAGCATCTCTTTCAGGGAAGCTGTCAATCACAGTAGGACTTTCTCCTGCCTTCTTGGGTTCCATCCAAGTGGGGTGAGACCCTAGCATCCCCGAAGTTGCACTGTGGCATCAGAATGAACATCCAGGGGTCTGAATGCCTTCTGGAAAGTGATACCCAACACCAGTAGGGATGGCAATATAAGTTTCATCTCTCATGCCAACTCCAGCTCATTGGTGGTGGCTATTTGGAATTCTGGGTTGAGAAGGATTCCAAGGCCAAATTTGGGCTAAGTGGAGAGGTGTATCATGATGGAACAATGACAGTAACCATGGCTATAGATGGGACGGCTTCTGCACTTGCCTTTACGTTGGATCCTGGAATCTTGCAAATCCCTAAATTTGCGGATCCTAGATTTCTCCATCTCAGCAAGTGGGAAAGACCCTCAATAACACAACAGCTGCAACAATAGGTTCAAACATAACCCACAATTGTGAGGATGGTGCAGGACCAGGCAACGTTTCATTCTGTTATACATGAAGTTGCTATGCATCAGAGCAGACTAACAACTAAGAACTGACCAGCAACTAAAAACAAGATTTCCCCTGACCCACAATACCATTATGAGTATGAGGGCATGTGTGTTTGTTGTCCAAACCCTCAGATAGCACAAGAAACCTGCCATTCCAACATTTATTGGAGTTTTCTCTCTCATTTGACCAATAACTTCTAAATTGCCTAAGTCCCTTTCTGGGGTCTTCTTCATGCAGCACTTGCTCTTGCTTCCACGAGAGCATTGGATGACATGTTAGTCAATGTTGGGCACTTCACTTTTTCCAAAACTTGTATTTAGCTAAGACCTAGCCATCTAGCAACACTTACCACTTCCCAAAATGTCTCACGTGGGCAGTGATGAATAGAGAACAGCAAAGCCACACTGAGATGCAGCTGGTCTCTTCCCTAGCCAAAGGTCCTGCTCCCACCCTCTCAATCTTCAGCTTGGGAGGGCATGCTCAGGACATATTCTTGCATCAATAGAACTTCAAATTACAAAGGGCCCTGGGTCACTTGAAAAGAATCAACACTTGAGACCTTAAATCCTCCCATGTTAAGGATCTGCTGTTTAACATCAAAGTTAGTGCCTGCAGTTCTCTGTAGTTCTAATCATGCTCCCTGTCCCATTGACAGTGGAGCCAGCCTCTGCCCCTGAATGCTTAGGCGGATGTAACCTGGTCTATCCCATGAGGAGTAGACAGGGGATGTTTGCCTTAGTCTAGCGATCAGCAAACTTTTTCCATAAAAAAGAAAAAAAAAAAACAAAAACCCACCAAAAACCAAACCCACTGCCGTTGAGCCAGACCCGACTCATGGTGACCCTTCCTTGGGTTTCCGAGGTGGTATCACTACAGAAGTAGATTGCCCAACCTTTCTTCTGAGGAGTGGCTGGTGGGTTTGAACCGCCAACCTTCTGGTTAGCAGTCAAATGCCTTAGGCACTATGCTACCAGAGCTTCTTTTCCATAAAAGGCCAGATAATATTTTCAGGTTTGAGGTATCTGTTACAATGGCTCATCTCTGCTGTTGTAGTTAATACAACAACAAATGATAACACAAACAAGTGGGCATGGCTGTGCTCCAATTAAACTCTTTATAGAAACAGACAGTGAGATGAATTTGGCCCACAGGGCCATAGTGTGCCAAACTCTGCCACAAAACTTGAGGTTATTTGGAAGTGCTTCAGAGGGTCTGAAAATGTATGGCTTTACTTTATATTGTTTTTTGGCATTTAGGAAACTGTAATAAAAATGTGTCCACTCAAATGTATCACTACATTTTAACATGCAGGAGATCAATGTGTTAACTGATGCTGTCAGGTTACCTTCTTTGGAGAAGACTTCAGAATGAAGTTTCTCTTGCCACCTCATACATATGTCTAGGCAGTATGGCATACTGGTTAAAAGTCTGGCTCTGGGCATCAAATAGATGTGAGTTTGAATCTCAGCACTGCCACTTGCCAGCTTTATGACTTTGGGAAAATTACCTCCCTCAACTGGGATGCCCAGGGCAACTCCAAACAAGTGGACACTGGCCACAGTGCTAGGACAGGATCCGGAAGGCCCCATTTTCCTGTTCATGGGAAAATGGAAGGTTCACAGTGGAAGGACCAGGGCAGCTGAGGCCATGGATGGGCACTCAGTGGGGCTCCAGGTAGCAGTATTTACTAACTGTTCTGGAATACTTCAGTAGTTTAACTGACACAGACCAGTTGAATATCAGCCCTATTACTCATTATTATTGGCAAAGAAATTGAAGTTTTCAAGAATTTCATTCTTCTTGAATCAATAGTCAATGCCCATAAAAGCAGCAGTCAATGCAACAACCTATTGCATTGGGCAAATCTGCTGCAAAAAGATCTCTTTGGAGTGTTAAAAAGCAAAAATGTCCCTTTGATGACTAAGGTGCACCTGACCTAAGCCAAGGTATTCTCAGTTGCATCATAATGCATGCAAAGGTGGACAATGCATAAGGAAGAACAAAGAATTGACACTTTCAAATTGTGGTGTTGGCAAAATATCGAACAAATCTGCCTTGGAGGAAGTCCAGCCAGAATGCTCCTTAGGAACGAGGATGGCCAGCCTTCGGCTCACGTGCTTTGGATACATCACAGGAGGAACCAGTTGCTGGGGAAGGACATCATGCTTACTTGGTAAAGTAGAAGGCTAGTGAAAAAGGAGGAGCCCCTCAATGAGATAAATTTGCAGAGTGCCTGCAACAGCGGGCTCAGACATTGTGAGGATGGCGCAGGGCCAGGCAACATTTAGTTTTGTTATGCGTAAGTTGACTATGAGTCAGAGCCAACTCAAGGGCACCTAAAAACAACTCATTATCATGCCAGATCCATCTTGGACTTGAACTTTCAGCTTCTTCTGGCTTATTCCTCTACACACCTACCACTCTGACTGGGCTCTTGGAAGGGGAGGGGGCTATTTTGCAATGATCCAGCATTCTGAATGCTTAGTAACAGGACTTTTGTTTCTCTGCTAAGTGGCAGTCTCCACTGGGTCTGGGACTTTGCTAGTATTCACCAGGTCCCAGTGTTCTGCAGGACCTGTTGGGGAAGCAGTGCTTTCGGCTAAAGGGGATCCAGTATTTCAGGAGCTGTTGGCTGCTCTGCCCATGTGCTGCAGTCCACAGTTGGGCCTGGAGCTTCAGTGCTCACCTGGTTTTTAAATTGCCTGGTGATACAATAAGCAATGCTTATCACCTCAGGGCTCTTCTCACCACTTGAAACAATCAGAAGGTTTGTCTGGCTGCTGCCTAAGGCTACCTCCAGGCCTTCTATTCCAGGCACTGAAAGCTTTTCTCTAAGCCTGAGATGCTCATTTATGGTTTCAGTAATACAATTTGCTTTAATATTGCTCCATTGCCCAGGGTTATCCATGTCTATTAATGGCACTCCAGTGAAATCCAGGCTTTTACTGCACCTTATCTCACTGCTCCCAGCATCCTATTTTCTTGCTTCCTGAGTGTTCATCACTGGTGCCCTGAGGATGAGACCATGTGGGTCCCAGGGTCCCTGAAGTTTATCTTAATTAGGTGGCATCTGGTGCTGCCCTTACAAGACTAGTGTGCAACCTGTCATGCAGCCTAATCCCATCCAATGAGCTTTGGCTGTGCCCAGCCTTGTAGGTTCTTATGGCCACCAACTCTGTGAGCCCTGGAGGATCATGCAAGGGATGATTCTGACCTTGGTGGGGTTCAGCCAAGATAAAAAGTGACTCTGGGGCTAAGCTCCCTCTCTTATTTCCTTTTCATTCTCTTGAGGCTGTTCGTAGGTCTCACTGTATCTCTGTCTGGGTGTGGAGCACTGGCAACAGAGCAGGCTGGAAACTAGGCCCTCTGTCCTGAGGCCTCTTCTGTTGGCCTGGCTGTAAGATGGAAACAACCTTGTCCAAACACTTCTTTATCATGTGCCCTTCTGGGTGCAGTACCACTGGATATACCCCGATAAAGCAGTCAATGCAGGTGTCTGCCTCAGCCACTCAACACAGCCTTCCCTTCCTCCAACACTGGTATTGAAAGCCCAGCTCAGCACTTCTTTTCTGGCCCAACTGTTGTTCATTTTCGAAAACTACTTCTGTCTTCCATTTATTTCTTCTTCTTGGATTATCTTTCTGCAATTACTGTCCTGCCCCACGTTGCTCAGAACCTGCACCCGTTCAGACCCTGCGCTGAGTCCTCAAAGGGACAGAGGTCAGGTTCTAGGTCGTCCATCCCTGCCCCTGTCTCTGCCCCAACAAGTGCTCCACCACTCCTCCAGGCTCCTTCACCAAGTGTTTGCTCACAGCTAAGATCCCACGCTGGAGCTGAACAATCAATCCGCACACAGACATCTGCTCGCCCTTTTTAGTCTTCCTGAGGGTCCAGCCACTGGGCCTCCTGCCTCCCTCCAGGGAAAGCCAGGGTTGGTCAACAAAGGAGGAAGCTGATTCATCAAGTAGTATAAGTTTTCCCCACAAGTGGGGAAGAGGTGCTGCTGAGGCTGCAGGGGCTCTGCAAGGGTGAAGACTCCTAGTGTATCTCTCAGGGAAGGTCGCCTCATCCTGCAGTCCCTTCCGCAGCAGCCCAGTGACAGAGAGCTCATTTCTTCCAGGGGCAGCTCTGCCTGGCCTTCCTCTCACAGATCCAAAGCTGGAGAATTTTGATGGTGCACACTTCAGCTCCTTTTTGTCTAACTGGTCACTACCTCTGTATCTTTTGTTTCAGACAAGTCCTCACATGTCAGCACTGACTAGGTGACTTTGCACTTCCCCCATGCAGCCCTTTACCCACTGGCTTAGACTGGACAATCTCCCACTTGAGCCACTGAACTTTCTCCTCCTGCATTTGAGGCCACAACAGTAGATATGAATACTTGCCTCTTCTTTCCCCACTGGCAGAGCTGCTTAGCAGAACAGGACAAAACAGCACAGCAGAACGCAATCACTGGGGGTAGGGGTTGACATGGAGTCCTGGGTGGTGCAAACGGGTAATATGATGGGTTCTAATCAAAAAGTTGGCAGTTGGAGTCCACCTAGAGGTGCCTTGGAAGAAAGTCCTAGCCATTGAAAACCTACAGAGCATAGTTCTACTCTGATACACTTGGGGTTGCCATGATTTGGAATCCACTCTGTGGCAACTGGTAGGGACTCACATAAGGGATTTAGAAGGCAGGAACAACTGAGCTTTGGCTCAAAAGAAAAGCAAAGCAAGCACTGAGTGACCAGCTTCTAAAACTCCTCCCCAGGAAGACTCTGCAGTGCCCTCTGCTGGCTGGAGGAGTATTTGCATGCAGGTTAAAGTCACTCCCTTCATGCCTTTCCACAAACTCTCCACCAGGCAGCTGACCACTAATGACCCGGATTAGCTAATCATAAGAGGTCACAAGTACAGGAAGTGCATCATTTTGTCCAGTGGTTTCCAAGTGTTGAAATGTATAGATAGCTACTGTGGACGACTGTGCATTTTGCCCATTTGACAAATGCCTCTGGGCTGAAATCTAGCCAACATCCTGCTGACCAAGTTGTATATCCCAGAATGGGTCTGCATCAACCAGAAGAGTCATCTTTTCATAATTGATTTGCCTAGAAAGAGCATCCTTTTGTAATGTGCACAAAGCGCCATAAATACCAGCTGCAGCCCTGGCATAGAATACTTCCTTCCAAGAGGGCAATCTGATAATATCAAACTGCTTTGGTTAAAGCAGAGTTTGAAAAACACCTAAAAGATGAGGAAACTGAGGCTCACGTAGGGGAGGAACTTACTCAAAGTCATGCAGTTAAAGTCAGGACCGAACTTATAAGCCAGATCCTCAATCTCAGAGCAGTGTTCTCTGCACTGCACTGAGCTAGTTTTCACTCTAAGCATCACTTTTGCAGGCACCCCAACTTCTATGCCACCCCATCCCAATTCCATCAACTCCCTATTGGAACCCAACTACTCTGCATAGACTTACTTTCCCAGCCAGGATCATGGCACAGTGCTTACCCAAAAGAAGGGAAGGTGAGAATTCCAGCCCAGTCTGAATCCTTTCCTACATGTGCCTCACTTGCCGGGATGAGGACAAACATGCAGAAGGGCAGGGTGGTAAGGAACTAGTGGGGCCCTCTAAATGGGATGCTGAAGTGTGACAAGGAGCCACCTCTGGGGCGAGGTGGCTCGGCAAAGCTGGCTGCTCAGCTACTGGGCAGATGGGGCCTGCTTTGCTGCCGCAGTCCGCCGGGGTGTCTGTGCCACACCATAAGGCACGTGGGCAGCCACTGTGCCCATTTCCTGAGCTCCAGCCACGTGGAACATCTGGTCATCAAAGAAGATGTGTGGGCGGATCTTCTCAAGGAGGGGGCCCTTGGGTGCTCCAGCCAGGAACAGGGCCTCATCTGTCTCCAGACCCCAGCTGCGCAGGGTCTTGAGAGCTCGGGCACCTGAGCTGGCTGCACTGCGTGCTGTCACCAAATAGGTGCGGATCGGGCACTCCAGCCGTAGGCCCTTGGAGTAGAACTTCTTCTGCAGCCTACCCAGCGCCTCCAGAAAGCCCTTTAGGGGGCCCTATGAGAAAGCAAAGGAATCTGTGAGCTCATCCCTCTCCCAAACACTTGCCCCTCCTCCTGCCGGGTTCCCTCCCTTAAGTGCTAAGGTCTTGCAGTTTGGGGTGGGAAAGATTCTTGGACTCCCTAAATCTTTCAGTTCTGCTATGGCTGGAGGTCCGGTGGTGGGATTCTCACCCCTCATGTGGGAGACTCAGGTTCCATTTCTGGCCGTGCACCTGACGCACTGCCACTGCCCACCTGTCAGTGGAGGCTCGTGTGTTCTGTGATGCTGAACAGGTTTCAGCAGAGCTTCCAGACTAAGATTAGGAGGAAAGGCCTGGTGATCTATTTCCGAAAACCCTGTGGATCACAACAATCGCATCTACAGCTGATCATGGGCATGTGTCCTTCTGTTGTGCATGGAGTCACCATGAGTTGGGGGTCAACTTGACAGCAATTAACAGCAATGACAACCTGCCTGCTGGGGCCATTGTATGCATCTATGGGACTGTAGGCATCTATGTAAGTCTGAGTGTCTGTATTATTATGATTGAGGCTGTCTGTGTTAGAATAACTACAAGGGCAACTGTAACTATGTAGGTCCATTCATGTGCCCATCAGGCACGTGGGTGTCTTCCCTATAGCTCTATAAGTGTGGCCATCTGTGTCCATCAGCAGGGAGGATATTAAAAATATTTAGCAACCATGACATGGGCACCCTCCAATCAGAACACACTCTAGCTGTGAGCAATTGGGACAGATGGACCAATGCATAACAGCAGAATATCAGCCCTGTCCATCAGGCACACGGCGTCTCAGGGTGTCATGCTCAAGAGTGTTTATTCTCACAATGCTTAGAATAATGAAGCTTAACAAGGAATAAAGAACCCGATGATGATGAAGAAAACTGCAACAGTAGCTGGAAATAAGGAAAGATATGTCTCTAATCTTGGAGAACCCTCACTTGCTGAGTGACCTGAAGCAAGCTGTGATCTCCTGGGCTTTTGCTGCCCACTGCTTAGTGAGAAAACTATCCTGCCCTGGGTTCCCAAGGATTTCAGAGGGAACCAATGAGAATGGAAGTGAAATGAACACTCCAGAGGCACACTGAAGCCCTGGGATCTGCTGAGCTATTGGCAGAGAGGGGGTCTGGGATTGCTGAGCACCCAGAGTTTTGTTCAAAGCACACAGGAGGGCTGGAGAATCCCAACAGCTCCAATCCCAGGGAGTTTCTACCAAGCTCTAGGGCATATTCTGCTTTCAGGGAGACACTGAACAGGTTGAGGGTGAGCGAGAGTCCCTGACCTGGCCAAGGGATGGATGGCAGGAGGTGATGAGGGCTGGTGAGAGTCTTCCAGACCCCACAGCCAGCTGAGTCTCCCTGCCCCAGTGAGGGGTGCCATTCCAGCTCTTCCTTTCCTTCAGTGAGAACAGGGAGCTTGAGGGGATGGGGGCTAACTCAGAGGAGTAGGGGGATCTCAGAGAGGGAGTATGGGTATCAAAGAGGTGATGAGGACTCCAGGAGAGGATGGGGCATCCAGGAGGGGATGGGGAGCTCAGGAAGATGGAGACCTCAGTGAGGTGACAGAGGCTTAGGAGAAGGAATGGGAACCTCCAAAGAGGATTAGAGGTGCAAAGAGGTGGTAGGGGCTTCAGAGAGGGCTTCAGCGAAGGGGATGAGGGCTTCAGGGAGGGAATAGAGACCTCAGAAAGGGGATGGGGCTTCAGAGAAGTGATGGGAACATCAGAAAGGGAACTGGAGCTGCAAAGAAAGGGTAGAGGCTTCAGAGAGGGGCTTAGACAGAGAATGGGGGGCTTTAAGGGGAGTGGAGCTTCAGTGAGGGGGAGATGAAGCTCATTGAGAGTTAGGGGCCAAGCAAGAGGGGTGAGGGTTAGAGGTTTAGTGAGGAGACCTGGCTGGATTCTGGGCTGAGCTGAATGTTTGGTTCTGGATTGGGGCTCAATCTAAGGGCAAGTTCTGGGGAGATATCTTGCTCTACTTGGGGGTTCCAGGGACTGTGTGGAGCACCTGGGCCAAAGGTTTGTTCTCATGGGCCTTCTCATGCTCGAAGAATCTGTCCAGCCCATGGGCCTTGACGATGCGCTCCGACTCATCCGAGAAGAGTACGGCGTCCCCATCAAAGGCCACACGCAGCTGGCTCTGGGACACCGCTATGTCTCTGCTGGGGCTGAAGATTGTGGCAGCTGCAATCCCTGGGCAGAGAGATGCAAGTGTTGGCTGGTTCCTGGCTGGGCAGTGGGGGGCCTCCTGAAAGCTCCCTTAGCTGCCCAGAGTCAGGAGAGGGCTATCTCAGGCTATCCTTGTCCCACCTGCTTCATCCAAGACTTAGGAGAAGGCTGATACTATGGACTAAATGATGTCCTCCCATAAACGTGTGTTGAAAATCTGACCTCTATACCTGTAAATATGACCCTATTTGGAAATGAGTTTTCTTCTGTAATATTAATGAGGTCATATCAGAGTAGGGTGGGACTTAAACCTAATTACATTTGAATTATAAAAGGAACAGAATAGAGACACATGCAAGGGGACGACAGACACCTGCAGATGCATCTGTGAGCCAGGACCTCCAGGATGTCCAGCTACTAGAAGCTGAAATAAACAATGAATTGAGCCACACCTTGAATTCAGACTTCTAGTCTCCTGAACTGTGAGAAAATAAATTTCTGCTCTTTAAGGTCACCCACTTGTGGTGTTTCTGTTACAGTGGCAGTAGGTAACTTAGATAGCTAATGAAGGCTAATACTCAAAATATTAAAAAAAAAAAAAAAATGGGAAGGCATGGACACTGACCAACAAGAATGGACACTGACTATCACTCTGTAGCAAGGATGCCTTTTGGGTATCCAGGCTCTAGACTAGAGCTGCACTGGACAACATAGAACAAGTTTTAGGAGCCTGGTGACCTGGGCAGCTGGCTCAGTCTATTCCCTAATCTTTCTGTCTCCAAACTCCACTTTCAGCCTGCTCTTTGGGAATCCAGGATCACAGGAGCTGGGCTGAGGCACAGGTTTTGGGGAAACAGGCAGTGTCAGCCTCCCAGGTCTTTATAGCAAGATGCTGTGAGCAGGAACAAGGCCTGGACATCAAGCCAGACACCTGCTCAGCTCTGCCAGTGCTGGGACCAAGATAACCAGAACTACTTCACTCTGAGCAGGGTCCCCTCCTGATCACTCTGCTGCTCCGTAGCCTGAGGTCAAATTATAGACACCCAGAGGCAAACATACACACTAGTGCCAAGGCCCCAACCAGAAGGTGTGCTATCTGGCCAGGAAAATACCTTCTGGTTTCTAGTTAAAGAAAGCCTCTTGGAGTTCCCAAGCAGCTCAGGGGCATGAGGCAATAGGGGGTGAGAGACCAGGCTTCTAGGCAGGAGACAGCATGGAAGAGGAACAGAAAAAGAAAAATTTTTGTTGGTTAATAAAGAAACCAACCACTAGTGTTCAGCCTAAGGAGCCCTCTCAGATAGCTGGGCAGTCCTTCCTCCTCTGTGGCCTGTTTTCTTCCAAGTGTAGTAAGGACATGCACACTGTTGAGAAGACTGAGACTACATTCTCATCTAAAACTGCCCTATAAAAGAGACACATAGTGGAGGAGGGGGTAATTGTTTTTGTCAGTACTTGACATCTCACACCAGCACTGGCCAGCTCAGCTGCTAGAGATGCTAGTCATTTCCCAGGCCCGTCACTCAGGCTGCAGTGGATACAGACTTCCCTCCTTATTGGCCCAGAGAGGGGCAGAGGCTGCCCAGGGTCACACAGGAATTAGCTCACCTGGGCAGTAAGAAGGGTTTCCATGGAAACAGGAGGCTGGGAGATGCTGATGAGTTAAAGCCTCCTTAACATGGTACGGCAGGGGATATGATAGTGAGATACCCATAACCAAACCCACTGCTGTCAAGTCAATTCCGAGTCATAGTGACCCTGTAGGATAAGAGTAGAACTGCCCCTTAAGGGTTTCCAAGGCTCTAAAGCTTTACCGAAGCAGACTGCTACATCTTTCACCCACAAAGAGGCTGGTAAATTCAAACCACTGACCTCTCAGTTAGCAGCCGAGTGATTTAACTAAACTGTGCCACTAGGGCCCTTATGAAAGTGGGATATAAAAACCAAAACTGCCATTGAGTTGGATCTGACACATAGTGACCCCTCCTTGGGTTTCCGAGGCGGTATCACTATGGAAGTGGATTGCCCAACCTTCCTTCCGAGGAGCGACTAGTGGGTTTGAACCACCAACCTTCTGGTTAGCAGTCAAATGCCTTAGGCACTATGCCACAGAGCTCCCTGAAAGTGGGATGTTGTTGTTGTTGTTGTTTGCCATCGAGTCAGCCCCGACTCATAGCGACCCCTCCTTGGGTTTCCGAGGCAGTATCACTACGGAAGTAGGATTGCCCAACTTTTCTTCCGAGGAGTGGCGTTTGCAGGACAAGTCCCAGGAATTAGAAAGCACTGAACATCCACCCCTTCCAGTTACCATAACAACCCCCCAGCACCTGTTCACAGCTCTAGGACCAGCTCTCCTACCTCTGGAACCTCTCTGTCAGATTCCCCACGTTTTCCCTCCCTAGTCTGACTTACCTTCATCAATGGCTTCCCGCACTTTTTCTGCATCAGCTGACAAGTAGAGGTTGGTGTGATAGGCCTTGAGATAGCAGATGGGGCTGTTCCCGCCTGTCATGCAGAACCTTTCAATGAACAGGTCTGGAGAGGAGAAAGTACTCAAGTGAGGCCAAGATTCACCCTAAGGGCTTCAGAGTGGCCCCATCTTGGTTCTCAGTGGTGGTGACTGTGCCATGGCAGAGTGATTAGCTGTTTAATTTTAGGCCAACAGTCCTCCTCGCTGAGCCCCTCCATCCTTCATCCATGAAATTACCCCTCTGGAGCAATTGCCTGGCTCATAGTGATAATATCCTCTTGTGAGAGAATCATAGTACTGCAAGAGGTAGGAAGCCTTGCCTACTGGTCATAGGTGATTGGATAAGGGGCAAACACCTGACCTAAGCCAGGCCAATCAGATTCTTTTTCCTAGCCTGGGCTGATAGTCTGCTAAAACCCAGCAGCATGGAGATTCTGGGTGGCACAAACAGTTAAGAGATTGTCTTTTAACCAAAAGATCTGAGTCCACCAAGAGGCACCTTAGAAGAAAGGCCCAGTAATCTACTTCCAAAAACTCAGCATTGAAAACCCTGTGGTGCACAGTTCTACTCTGACAGGTAGGGGGTCACTGTGAGTTGGAATCAACTCCACGGTAACAGGCTTGGTTTGACCCATAAGCATAGCTGCTGGGGATGTTAAAATATTGCTGGTTGGTAAAAGGCTATTGTTCTGAGCCCACTGAGTAACTCTATCACTACCTCAGCTCTTCCTCCGGGACCCTTGTCCATTCTGGAAAGGATAATGCCTGGTGTAGCAGAGGCCCTTCAGGACCCTGGTCCAGCACTACAGGTGGGGTCTACTCTGACTGCTCAGTGCCCATGGTTAAATATTTTGAATTTCATCCTCCGTTCCTGGCAATTTGAAATTAGGATTAAAAAATGCCAACTCGACTCTCTTGATTGCTTAAAACAAGGACTTGCAAATTTGAATATGACTTGCAAATTTGAATATGACTTGTAAATTTCAGCCATATTCAGGAAAAGGAAAGAAACTTAATTTGGAGAGAGCAACAGGGGAAGAAAAAAGAAAAAAGGAACAGATTTGCAAAGAGAAGCAGAAAAAAGGGCTCACGTGGCCCAAAGATTGATTTCACTGGAGCCCAGAAGTGATTTTCCATACACGGATTCAGGCATTTGTGAGGCGCTCTTCCACTTCCTGCCCTGTGGCCTAAACTAAACCACTGACCCATTGCCTTGGAGTCAATTCCAACTCCTAGTAACCCTATAAGCAGAGTAGAACTGCCCCATAAGGTTTCCAAGGCCGTAATCTTTACAGAAGCAGACTGCCTCCTTCTTTCTCCCATGGAGTGGCTGGTGAGTCCAAACCAACCTTTCAGTTAGCAGCCCAGTGCTTAGCCACTGTGCCACCAGGGTTCCTGTGATCTAAGCTTAAAAAAAACAAAACAAAACAAAAAAGAATCCAAACTCACTGCCATCCAGTTGATTCTGACTCATAGCAAACCCCACTGGGTTTCCCAGGCTGTAAATCTTTATGGAAGCAGATCACCCCATCTTCTTTACATGGAGCAGCTGGTGAGTTTGAACCACTGACCTAGTGGTCTAAGCTACACCTCTGTAAACCTAATGAATTATCCTCATCAGCTTAAACTAGCTCTGGCCAGTCTGTTACTCTCCATCAAGAGTTTGGGCTAAGACACCAAGTGCTTTCACTCTGACAACTGCACCTGACGCCCCTAGCAGCCAGGTGAGGCTTGTTAGCTTCACTACAGATAGAGAAACTGAGGGACAGAGGCAGTAAGTGCCCTGCCCAGTCCTTGCCTGTGAAGCGGTGTGCTGGAGTCCAGTTGTACTGGCTCACAAGAGTTGAACATTCAGGATTTTTTTTTTTTTTTGAGCCCGTTAAGTTGTTCAGCTGTTGGTAGCTTGAGATCAGCCACGGTGTGAATATTTATACCCTGAAAATCAGCAACGCTACAAATCAGGGCATTTTTTGTTTTGTTCTGTGCTACAGCCAGTTTACCAATCCACCGTGGGGCCTAGGGTTCCAGCCAGTATGATCTCACTGTGCTGTGCTTGTGGCCCCATCCCTGGAGGACTGGCAGGGGTGTTCCATGGCCAAGCCCCTCATGCTCACCATAGTGGTTAATACTGTTGATGAGACGCACTCCCACTTGAGCGTGGTTGTTGGTCACGAGGACAATGTCGAAAAGGTCCTCACTATCAGGATACAGCTCCCGCAGCCTTCTGTTCACAGCCTCCAGAGCCTGGATGGGAGAGGACAAGGGCGGCTCAGACTCCTGGTTTGTGGAGGAGGGGTGAGCTGGGATCCAATGGGAGGGATGGGCACTGGAGGCGTAGTCAGTGGTGGAGGTTTTGGATGAGATCAGTGGGCATGGACTACCTCCCCATTAGGCAGTTTTCTACCCCTGCGCAGGTGTTTACCACATGGGAGCACAAAGAAGGGTGAGTGGGGTTCAAAATCCAGCCCACGTTCCACTCACCAAACTGGTCACCTGACATGCCTGTTGTTAGCTGCCGTAGACTCAACCCCAAGTCATGATGACAGCATGCACAATGGGGCAGGACCATTGTGATCCATAGAGGATCGTCTCATAGCCAAGCTGTGGCGTTGCCTGTGCCCAGAAGGAATGCCTTGTCCTTCCTCACATATCCACGGAAAGGCAACAACTCAACGCACTGCCGTGGAGTCCTATCCATGACTCATAGCGACCCTTCCTTGGGTTTCCAGGCAGTATCTCTACAGAAGTAGATTGCCCAACTTTCCTTCTGAGCAGTGGCTGGTGGGTTGGAACCGCCAGCCTTCTGGTTAGCAGTCAAATGCCTTAGACACTACACCACCAGAGCTCTCCACATATCCACAGAAGCACCTTTTTTCTAGGCACTGTAGGGACTAGTGGTGGAACTGCTCCCTCACCTTCACGAAGGGGAAGGCGGGCCCAGGGCTGAAGGGCTCATTCTCATGTTCCAGCTGGTAGCGCACGTACTCCTCCACACCCTGCTCTGTGTAGATCCGCTGCTCCTCATCCATGCGGAACAAGGCTCGGGAAGACACAGCAATGGTGACTGCATTCTGAGGTTTGGGCTGCAAAGACGAGGGAGGAAGAGCCGTTGTTCAGACCTCCCCTAAAGTAGGTGTGCATATGCAGGCTCCTCCAGGTACTGGAGACAAGGAGAAGACTAAGTCCAGCCCTTGCCCTAAAAAGGTTCAGCCTTGGATAGGACAGACCTAGGTCAGGACCTCCTCTGTGCAGAACCTAGGGTCTATGGGAGATGATGGCTCCACACCTAGGAATACAATCTAATGGGAATGAATACACTGTATACAGCCAAAGAATGACTGATGCTCATGTTCAAGATGATCTCTAGATGGTTTCCAATTTAAAATGAGAGTTACATGCCCTTAGGAAGAAATGGTACCTAGAAACTTGGCCAAACAACAGTCCAGCTTCACTAGTAAAAAAATGTCTGCTTTGAGCATTGTGCTCTTTTAAGAACTATCTACATGGGATCAAACTGAGAGCAGCAACTGGAAAGATTAGATAGTAACCTTAGGGGGCAATGAGTTTATGTAATGGAAGAGGAACAAAAGGAGAATGGTTGCACATCTCGAAGAATGTAATCAATGCCACTGAATTGTACATGTAGAAACTATTGCATCGGTGTGTGTTTTGCTGTGTATATTCTCAACAATAACAACAAAATAAATAAATAAATTTTAAAAAAGAGTGTCTTGAAATTGCAAGGCCTGTAGTTTAAAACAACAAAGCAAATAAACAAAACTCTTGCTATCTGTAACCACTTATGTGAATTAGGACTTTTTCAATACCATGCCACCAATAACAAACACAAACAAATTGGCTGGATGCTGAAACGTAAGTCTGCAACTGGCACCCTCAGCCCACTTTCAAATTTATTGTAATCCAAACAACTGCGTTGCGCTCACTGATTGATTTTGAAATGAACAGTCAGTCGTATATATGTAATACATTTAAATTTGTAAACTAAATTTATACCAACGAATAGGGTAATACCTGATTCATATGTTGGGGTTCCACCCAATTTGAAAAAAAAGTCATGCTCCTTGGTGGAGGGAGGGAACCATTATGGACCTATTGCAGGCCTTTCAGCAGGGGATTCACTTGGTCCCATTTTCATTTGAGAAAGATCACCCTGAGGTGGTGTGGAGGATGGATCAGAGGGGTGAAGCTGGCAGAAGGCAGACTAGTGAGAAAGCTATCCCTGCCTGAGGAGGAAGCTAGACGAATGGGTGGCCTGGGGGATGGAGAAGAGGGGAGAGGCATTAATTAGGACTGGTGAGGTGAGCAGAGCACCAACACTCAAAATTCATTCCCTATGCCCTCCTAAACACTGAGGCACCTGGGAGCCCAGACCTAATGCTCAGTCATGACCCCTCAGGCAGCCCCTGACCTTCCTGGGTTCTCTCTGAGGCAGAGGCTGAGGCTTCCTGGCCCCTCTACTCCTTCCTACAATAGCCTTTCCTCCCACAGGCTATTTTGGGGGCTTCAGGCCTCCTGGGCCCCATCAGGACCTGGCCTGGATTTATGCTCATTCCCAGAGGCCCTGAGTAAAACATTTAACCCCTGAAGGCCATAGAAGGGCCTCATCTCAAGGAGTCAGAGGATTTTCTCAGTCTAGAGTTAGTCCCTCTCTTTTCCTGCTAAATGCTTCTAGAAATAATAGCTTTTGACTCTATTTCTATCTTGGGCACAACAGGCAGACTCATGTTGGCCTAACCTGGAGCTCCCCAGGCAGGCTGGGTATGGCTGAGCCTCATCCCCTACCCACATTTCCCAAGCGAAAGCAATCAGCATATAGCCTAGCTTTGGTGAGAGGCAGAGAGAACTGTTAGGGCCCTATCTCCCTGGAGTCCAGTGCTTCCAGGCTGAGCCCTAGTTTGGAATGAGGGATGTTCTAACTCAATCCCCAATTTGGGATCTGAGCCTCTTTCTGATTTCTGGAGGACCTGTCCCTGGATGAACCTGACAACACATGACTGGTGGCTTCCCTAAGTGTTAAGGGCCCTGGCTTCTCTGCTCTGGCCAGCTCCACATTCTCTTGCAACCTCTCCACCTCAGAAAGATCATCTGTTGGGCCTCACTTTGGAGCTGGGTGAGGCAATTACTGTTGAACTTGGCCCCTGCTTAAACCCTGTTGGAAGTCTCCTAAGCAAACTGCCTCTTCACCCTAGCTCTGGCCTCTTTCTCCCCAACCCCTTTCATCTGTTCCTTCAGAGTCTGATCAGGC
The DNA here is from genome assembly GCF_000298275.1 of Orycteropus afer afer. Lineage (NCBI taxonomy): Eukaryota > Metazoa > Chordata > Mammalia > Tubulidentata > Orycteropodidae > Orycteropus > Orycteropus afer. The sequence goes on from NW_006922654.1 coordinate 171,931, forward strand.
CACTCATATGTCCCTGTGAGGGTCCATCTTTCCTGTAGTTGCTCTTGTGCCCTAGGCCTTAGGCTCTGTCTCACTGGTACTATGTGGGAGCAGTCTGAGTCAGGAGGAGATTACTGTCCTTGGGGACTACAGTCTGAGGAGAAAGAAGGCCCTACTCTGGCCATCCAGATGCAATGATGGGTCTCTCTTCATCCAGGGAAAAGAAGAATAAAGACACATGGAAACAATTAGTCCAAGTGACTGGTACACCATGCAATCCTCAGCCTATAAGACTATGAGACCAGAAAAACTAGATGGTGCCTGGCTACCACTGTCAACCACTCGGAGGGGGATCTATGTAGGAGATCCTGGATAGAGAGGGAGAACAATGTGGAACAAAATTCAAAATCATTAAAAATAAAAGTGGGAAGTGGGGGGAGGCCCAAGTGTGCTGGTCTGATAGAGCCTGATGGAAACACTGAGACCATGGTCCCTACCTGGCCTTCAGGTCTGGAATTGAACCCACACCTGTGGCTTCCAGCCAAACAAAAGGCATGCATATGAGCTGAACATTTACTCCTTGGAGAGAATAATCATGGGAGAATAGAAAGGCTGTGTATGCACAGGGAGACAGCTCAGGGGGCAGGAGTGTATAGAGGGAAAAACACAGGGAAGAGGTAACTATCGGGAGGAAGTAGGAGGGGAGCTGTTACATTGTGGGAAATTGCAGTCAATGTCATGAGACAAAGTGTATGTGAGCTGCTGTATGGAAAGTGAATTTGCTCTGTAAACTTTCACCTAAATCACACACACACACACACACACACACACAAGATCAGGAAGGAAGAGGGCCCTACCCTTAGAAGCCTCAGTCTGGGCAAACGGTGCCCAGGGTCTCCCTGTGAAGGATTTTGCCTAGTGGTTCTCAGTTTCTTCTATGGAAGGATAGAATAAGGGAGAAGAGAAATCATGTCTGGTTTCTTCCAGATCTGGAAGGGTCATACGGAAACTATGGCTGTGTCCTGGCTGTGTCATTTATTGGCTGTTACTTTGGGCAAGTCATTTGACCTTCCTAAACCTCATTTCTCCATCTGTAAAATAGGAGGGACTAACAATACCCCGCTTCATTAAGTTATTGTGAGATTTATACGGGTAAGTGTTCACCTACTAGCCAAAAAGTTAACAGTTCAAACCTACACAGAGGTAGCCCTGGTGACTTGCTTCCCAAAAGTCACAGCCTTGAAAACCATATAGAGTAGTTCTACCCTGCACACATGAGGTCACCATGAGCTGGGATTGATACAACAGCAACTAACAATAATAACAACAATCCACTTAACATTCTCAGTACAGTGTATGGTACACAGTAAGTGCTCAGTAGAAAAGCCAAGGGTGGTATTCAAAATACTTAACAACTGGCACAGTATGGCACAAACCAATCATAACTGACCAGCAGGTCTTAGAACTGGAACAGGGTCCTAGAGGTGTTCTGTGTGTGGGACATCATGGGAAGGACTTGGGGGAGGGGTTGTGTCAGGAAAGGAGCTGAGATTGCAGAGGTTAGGGTCCTGTGGGGTTGTGTGGATAGAGCCTAATCTTGAAGCCAGACACTTAGGATCTCATTCTGTTTCTGTTGACTTTGCTGTGTGACTTAGGGTAATACAGTCCCCTTCTCTGGACCTATTTCCCCAGAGACTGTTGAGGCCAACACAGCCAGAACAATTTTCTTGTAATGGCCACAAGTGAGATGGGATGGTATCTGGTTAATTAATTAGCTTAGTCAGAGGGTCCCACGATTCAGCAGTCTGGCCAGGACTGTGGGACAGAAAGTTAGGAGTGAGACCTTGGCTGGTTGCCTGGGCTGGAGTGTTCGGGTTGGGAACCTGCCTGAGGGGGCTGGCTCTCTGTCCTTAAAGAGGTGATTGGTCTGTCACTGGGGCAGTGAGCTCAGGGGATAAGGCAAGCTCAGCCCCTGTCCTGAAAGCCTACATGGCTTCCTGGGTTTATGAGAGTGAGTCTGTTCCCCCGACCCTTACCATCCCTGGCCATCCCTCTACCACCTCTTTTCTTAGGGATTTTTAACTTTACCATCTTTTCTTGAGAGCTCTCAGTTGCCAAAGGGGTTAGGAGATGTCTTGTCCAAGGACAGACAGATACACAGCGGTGGTCAGCAACTGTGAGAGGCATTTGGGCTGCACCTTGAAGGAGAGACACTTGTCCACTTTTGCTGCCTTACATTGACCCTGCTGGTCACAACACATCTTGGTTGGGGTTAAAACTCAAATGCAAGATGAGGGGTACCACACGAGCTTGGAGAACTCATTGGTCTTTTATTCCTATTTGGAGTTTTAGGGCACTGCACTAGAGTTTCTATTTCATGTTCAATATGGTAGCAGACATTTTTTTACTAGTTAAGCTGAACTATTGTTTGGCTTAAGATCTCAGGACAACAGCCTGAGGTTCATCCAGCCTCCACAGTTCCAGAAAGTCTGGAGTCCATGAGAATCTAAAATTCTATTCTGCATTTTCCCCCTTTGGATCAGAACTTTTCTATAATATTTTTGACAAGATACTCTTCTATTAAACAGATCACAGGAAAGCTTTATTCTGAGGTTTGAGCTATATATGTGTGTGTGTATATATATATATACACACACACATATATATAAAACTAAAGACAAATTCACTGTTATTGAGTCGGATTTTACTCATAGTGGCCACTCTTTGGGTTTCTGAGGCAGTATCATTATGGAGGTAGATTGCCCAGCCTTCCTTCCAAGGAGTGGCTGGTGGGTTTGAACTACCAGCCTTCTGATTAGTGGTCAAATGCCTTAGGCTCTATACCACCAGAGCTCCATATATACATGTTGTTGTTGTTAGTGCCGTCGAGTCAGACCTGACTCATAGTGACCCCGCCTTGGGTTTCCAAGGCAGTATCTCTACAGAAGTAGATTGCCCCATTTTCCATCTGAGGAGTGGCTGGTGGGTTTGAACCGCCAGCCTTCTAGTTAGCAGTCAAACACCATAGGCACTATGCTACCAAAGCTCCTATATATGTATGTATGTATAACCAAAACCAAACCAAATTCATTGCCATCAAGTTGATTCTAACTCTTAGTGACTCCCTTTTGGGTTTCCGAGGTGGTAAATCTTTATGGAAGTAGATTGCCCAGTCTTCCTTCTGCACAGTGTCTGGTGGGTTTAAACCACCAATTTTCTGGTTAGCAGTCAAATGCCTTAGGCACTGCACCACCAGAGCGCTCTCTGTCTCTCTCTCTCTATCTATATCTATCAACCTGCAGCACAAGTTAACATATTGATAGTATCCAAGGGGCCCAGCACTCAGTTTTTCATACTGTGGTGGCTTGCCTGTTACTGTGATGCTGGAAGCTATATCATTGGTATTTCAAATGCCAGCAGAGTCATGCATGATGGACAGATTCCAGCATAGCTTCCAGACTAGGAAGAAAGGCCTACTTCCAAAAATTAGCCAGTGAAAACCCTGCAGATCACAATAGAACATAATCCAGCATAGTGTTGGAAGATGAGCCCCTGGATTGGAAGGCCCTCAAAATACACAGTGGCTGCAGCAATGGACCCCAGCACAGCGGTGGTCACGAAGATGGTGCAGAATGGGCATTTTGTCATGTCATACATGGGTCCTCATGAATCAGGGTCCACTTGACCAGCAACTAACAACTCCAAGGTGCTCAAGTGTCCACATGACACATTTAAGTATTTGTTTTATAAAATTTTAATTGTTTAAAACCTAGTTTGAAGAGGAAAGACAATAAATTGGATTCACATGTGTGTAGACTCCCTGAAGATAGGGTTCTACCAAACCTAGTTTGGAGATCCCTAACCGCACTGAATAAGGTCTAGACTCCTTGACATGGCATTCAAGGCTCTCCACCAGCTCGTTGGTATCCCTCCAACTCTTCTCCCAATGATCTTGCATTCTCCCACTCCAGCCTAATTCCAGAAGACAGCCCTCACTTTCCCAGGCATCTCTCTGCCTTTTTTACTCATGCTGTTTTCCCAGACAGGTGTCTCACATATGGCAAGAATGGCACCTGCCCTGGGCACCACTTCAAGAGGGGAGCCACTGAGCAGTTTCTATTGACCATTTCCATTGCTAGCTGTGAGATCATCCAGCAAGTTAATACACTTTCCTATTTGAGAGTGGCCATGGGTCAAGGCAGACTGTGTGATCTTGTTCTGTTGAATGCAGAAAGAAACTGAAAAGAATGACTTTGACACATCATAGATCTATTTTCATTAGTGAAAGGGAGAAAGGTGCAGTTGTAATGTTCATGTAGTGTCATAATGTGTTAAGTAAAAGAATAATGAACTTGCATTTTTTTGAGCTGATCTTGTGGTAAGGTTGTTTGAAAGATGTTTGGACAGGGGCACAATTTCGGTACTTGCCATAGGCACTATTTTCTGCAGATTTGCCTCTGTTTCCTTCCTTCTGCCTGGGAAATGCCTCCTACTCAAGCTTTAAGACCGCACAAAGGCCTCCTCTACAAAGCCTTCCCTAGTCCACAGACAGTCCCTCCTCTAGGCTGCCACCCAAGCTCTGCTGGCTTAGTGGATAAGACACTTGGCTGCTAACCAGAAGGTCAGCGGTTCAAACCCACCAGCCACTCCGTGTAAGGAAGATGGGGCAACTTACTTCTGTAAAGATTTATGGCCTCGGAAACCCAGTGGGGGTCACTATGAGTTGAAATCTACTAGATGGCAGTGAGTTTGGTTTTTTACTTTGAGGCTGCCACTGCACTCTGTAGGGTCTTTTACCTGTTCACTCACCACCTCAATGGGCTCCATCAATGCACTGTGAGCTCCCCTTGCTGGGACTCAGCCTAATTCATCTGTCAGGGTCCCTTGCTGGGCCAGGGCCCTGGGGGTGCAGAGGGAGTGAATGTTGATAAGGTGGGGGCTGCCGGGGGAGAGCTCTTTGGAGGGAAGCAGCAGGACGCTTTAAGGTCAGGCTCTTTGGAGGACGCCTCGGGTGCAGCCTGTATCCTCTGTCTCTCCCCAGGCTCGGAGCTCCTGAAGCTGAAGTGAGCAGGGCCCACCAGCGCACCAGAGCGTCGTGAATCTGTCGGATGGGGAAAGGAGCTCACTCCTCTGAATGAGTCCTTAGAGGGCTGAGACTCGTACACGGGGTCACAGGGGTACTGATGCCGATTGTGAGGGGAGGAAAGCCCGGAGCCCGCGCGCAGAGTACAGCGTTGGGAGCCCGGAATCAGAAGCGCGAAGCCCTGGGCTCAAAATGCGGAGTCCGCTGCCTGGAACCCGCAGCTCATCCCTTTTCTGCGCCGGGAGCGCCAAGCCGAAGCACCGAGCGCACGGCCCTGAGCCAGAGCAGGATCGCAGAGGTTTGGGTCCGGAGCGCGGAGCCCAGATGGCGGAGACCGAAATACACCGCAAGGAGCCGCGTTTCCAGAGTCAGGTTACCAGAGCCTGGGGCGTTTAGGCTAGCGCCGCTGACTACCTTTGCCAAAAAGTGCTGTCGCGTGCCCCAGGCTGGGGCTCATGGGGGAGGGCGATCCTGGCGTGGAACCGGAGCCGGGGGAAAGAACACCAGAGCAGAGCTCCAAAAATAAATCAGAATCCGAGCCAAAGCTAGGCCATTCTGCTGCTGAGGGCTGCGTCCGTCTTCCCGAGGGGCGCCACAAATCCCTCCCCAAGGGGCCTTAGGATCCCTTCCCGGAGGTGTCCTTCCTCCCTCTCCCCACAGCCTGCCCTGCTTTTACCGATTTGGGTTTCTTCTTGGGCGCGAGGTTGTCGTAGATAGTCTTGGCTTCCTCCCAGCTCCTGGCCGCGGCAGTCTCTGCTCCCGGCCCGGGCTCTCGGGGCTCCCGGGGCTCCCGGGGCTCCCCCGTCTCCATGCTCCGGCCCCGAGCCGGCCCAGCAGGAGCAGGCGGCCGCGGAGACCGGGAGCTGGGCTGGAGGAGGTAGGCACGTCCCGGGCGTGAGAAGGGGGCGGGCAGCGGCGGGGAGTGTGTGAGCATGAGCCGGCCAGGAGGGCGGTGTGCGGGTCGCCCCGCCCGCCAGCGTTGGGGGAGGCCGTGGGGTGATAAGCTGTCTCTTGGTTGCCTGTATTGTTGTTGTTGTTGGGTGCTTCTTGGGAGACAGCTGAGCTCTTCCTCGACTGCTCCTCTCGCGAAGTGAATGGGAGTCCCCGCCTTCTTAGTGCTGTGGTAGAGGGGGCTGCTGCAGATCGGAGATGTTCTTCTTAGGCATTCAAGGGCAGGCGGAGAGCTGAGGGCTTGACAACTTTCCCCTAGGCTAGTGATTCGCAAAGGGGCAAAATGAAAGTCTAGCCGACCCCCTGTCTCTTTTGATGAGTGGACCCCGGGGCCCTGAGCGATGCCTTCTTCCCTCTGATCCCAGCTCAGCCTGTGCGCCGATGGGGAAGACGTGGTGGATGGACAGCTCCATTCACAAGCAGGATTCTGCTCCCAGCCGTAGTATAACGGAAGGCCTAGGAGGGCAGCTCTTTACGCCAAGACGGAAAGACCCCTGAAGTCGGTGGCGAGACTAGGTTTCCCTCAGCCTAAGACTCCTAGGGACTGTGAGCCCGATTCTTGGTTCCACTTCCTGGATGGCCAACAGGGGGAGCGCATTTCCAGGTCCCACCTCTAGCTTGGGATGGTTGTGAACGCTAAGAAGGGACTGCCCAGAGGGAGAGTAGAAGAGGGACGTTGGAACCAGTCTTGAACTACCATCCTAGAGTTGTGTGACTTGTGCAACTCCTGGAATGCAGACAGAAATTCCACCCAACTCAAGGGCATAAGCCAGGAAGCAGACAAGTTTCATCATTGTTCAGTGGAGATCAGTCCATGTGGGTGGGAGCAGCAGGAAGAAATCCTGGCTTAACCCCAGGGCATCTGATTGGGAAGGAGGTACAAAATGCAGGGACCTGCTCACCTGCTCAGCCTCCACCAAGGCCTGGAAGGGACCAGCCAAACCTTCTGTGAGAGAAAGAGGAAATATATATATATATATATTTTAACCATTTGAAGTTGAACCCACACCTGTAGCTTCCAGCCAAACAAAAGACAGGCATATGAGTTGAACATTTACCTGACGTAGATACACTCCTTGGAGAGAACAATTATGGGAGAAAGAGGGGCTTCTTATGCACAGGGAGACAGCTGGGGGTGGGCAGGAGTGCATGGAGGGATGGACACAGGGAAGAGGTAACTATCAGGAGGAAGTGGGAGGGGAGCTGTTGCATTGTGGTAAATTGTGGTCAATATCGTGAGACAAAGTGTATGTGAACATTTAAGCATTTTCTAAATACGGAGAAGGTAGACAGGAGTTCTGGGTGGTGGGGAGAGTGGGGGGCAGCAGTGACAGCAGCAGCTTCTAAACATGGAAGCCCCCATTGCACTAAACCTATCACAACAAGGTCCCCCATCTACCATCAGTCATATGAACAGATTCTGGATTTCTCTCTTTCAAAGGCCACGGTAAGGAAAGCAGCTACGGTGTACTTACTTTCCTTGTCAGTGTTCTTACTTTCCTTGTCTGAAGGCATCTGGAGACTCAAGAACAAGAGATGTCTACCCAAACAAACCCTTCGAGAAGGTTACTGGGCTGCAGCTACTTTCATTGGATAGACCCCTTCAGAGGCTTGAGGTACCTGAGAGAAAATTAATAGTGGCATTTTGTCTTATACTTTATGTCCTGCCCACTGTCCCTACTTCCTGACTCCCAGGATGTTCAGAGGTACAGTCTGGGGTCCGGAGCAGTGGGACTCTCAGTTCTGGAGTGGGCGGGAGGAGGGAAAGCTGGGCTCAAGCTCTGCTCACGGTGTTGGCTCCTTTCCCTCTGCCATCTCCCAGCAGCATCCCTAATGGCGTGTTTCTCCATTCTCCATCATTTCTTTTTCTGTCTTGATTACCTGATGGAGAAGTAGCTGACCTTGAAGTGACCAAAGCAAAGCAAACCTGCTGCCATCGAGTGGATTCCAACTCATAATACCCCATAAAGACAAAGTAGAACTGCCCCACGGGGTTTCCAAGGCTGTAAATTGTAATGGAAGCAGATTGCCTCATCTTTCCTCTGTGGAGCCGCTGGTGGGTTCAAACTGCTGACCGTTTGGTTAGCAGCCAAGGGCTTAACCACCTATGTCACCAGGGCCCAGTCCTTGAAATGAAGGGGAGGGGAGCAGAAGTCCCCTTTTGGTGGATGAGGGAGTTCCTGGGAGAAGACAGGTGCAGGAGCTTGTTTCTTATGCTTTCTACCCATCTGTCTCCATGTGTGTGGAGTCAGGTCTTACACAAGGAGACTGAGTTGAAGAGCAAGATGTAGGAATTTTTTAAGACTCTGGACTTTGAGATGGGATTTATTGCCCTTTTCTAGCCTAGCTCCCTGTTGTCCTTCCACAAGAAGGAAAATTATTTCTGATGCCCTGGATTCCCTAGGAAAGGGACCTAAACAAGTCAGGGCAAGGCAGTTCACTCTGGACAGTTACGGGGAGCTTAGTCCTTTCCCACCTCTGCACAGCACGCACACACATACACACACACAAAACCAGCCCTGACCTCCATTCTGCTGCGTGTGTGCACACATGTGGCGTGAGCACACACAGCCACAAGCCTTTCCAGGCTAGCTCTTGCTGGATGCAAAGGTGCCAAAGGCCAAAGCCTGAGGAGAACTCAGGGACCCCAGTTCTGTCCCTCCCAAGTAACTGCAGGTATGTCAAAAGACACTGCATGTAAAGATTTGTTGTTGTTGTTATATGCCACTGAGTCAGACCTGACTCATAGTGACCTCTCCTTGGGTTTCTGAGGCAGTATCACTACAGAAGTAGATTGCCCCATCTTCCTTCCAAGGAGTGGATGGTGGGTTTGAACCACCAGCCTTCTGGTTAGCAGTCAAGTGCCTTAGCCACTATGCTACCAGAGCTCCTGTAAAGGGTAGGAGTGGGGAATTTACCAAGGTCCTATTGTGCAGGCGGCAGGGATGACACTATGTATCGGGGTTTCTCAACGTTGGCACAAATGACACTGTGGGCTAGGTAATTCTTTGTTGTGGGCACCTGTCTTCTGTACTGTAGGATTTTGAATCTGTTCACTAGATGCCAGTAGTATCCCCCAGACATAACAATTGAAAATGTCTGCAGATATTGCCAAATTTCCCCTGGGACAACATCACCTCTGGCTGAGAACCAATAGTCTCTAGGTGAAGAGCTGACCCCCCACAGTGGGGAGGGACCCTAAGTAGATTCTGCATGGTCACAGCTGCACAGCTTCTGGGCACAGCGATGTATAATGGGGAAGAGAGTGGTCAGGAGACCCAGGGCAGAAAGAAGATCCTCTAGGAGGCAGGAAAGCAGGTATTCCTGAAGAACTGCAGCTGCAAAAGCCACTTCCTCAGGTGTGCTGGTCCCAGCAGCAAGAAGAGTCAGTCAGAAGTCACTAAGTCCACTCTTCTGAAACTTTCCAGGAAAGACCTAGTCTTCATCCAAATTTGGCTCAAGGGTGGCTGGCTTCCAGAGGCTGTAGGATTGTCTCTTTCATAAGTCTAGGTCACATCTCTGCTTCCTGAGGCCAAAGTCTAGTCTTTTCTCCCAGGAGGTGGCAGGGCAGGAGGAGGAAAAACCACTTCCATTGCCTGTTTAGTGTTCCACTTCATTCCTTGCTCAGTCTCCCAAAATATTCCATACGAAATTTAATTCAAAAAAGAAATCCACAAAATTAAAAACTGTAAAAAAGCAAAGTAGACAGGCTCTAACAAAGTAGACACTGTTATTTGTGAATTGGAAAGAATAGATCCCATGGTCTGAGGGAGTATCCACTGTCACTTGAGTCTGTTGGCTGCTGCTCTCCTTAACACTGGAAGAAGGCACAGGGGTGTACTGGGAGATGTAAGCTCCATCATGGAGGCAGGCTGGAGAGAAAGGGTGTGATCCATCCCTGATGTCAGAACGGAACCTGAAGGCTGCATGAGGTATGACTGGTGGTGCATCCAAGCTGCCTTAGGTACTTGTAGAGGAGATGTCTGAGTCACTATCTGATATGAAGACACAGGACATGGAAGGTATGGGGATAGTGCAGACTGAGCAACCAGCATGTTGAGAGTAATCTTATAAGGGGCTGGGTAAAACCCATTCTGAAGAGCTGTGGTGGGGTCATAGGTCAAGGCCATGCCACCTGTGTCTCCATTCCTTGGCCATGTCCATGCATTTTGCACAAATTTTCCTTGGTTCTGTCGTTTCTTTGGTTCACCATCTGCAAATTTGCAAAGCAAGAGATCAGATGAGGCTAGTACTCCAGGGGGTGTCTTTATATATTTTTCATTAAAGTGGGTGATGATGACTTCACACTTCTCTGTGGACTCCATCCTTGCAAAGCCAACCCCTCTGCTGGTCCCACTGGTGTCTTGAAGGATTCGGGTGGAGATAGCCTGGACAAACGGCTTCAGCATTCCTACCAGTTCTTACTCATTCATTGACAGTGGGAGGTTTGAGATGTATAAATTTGTGGGATCCTGCTCCTATTGCTTTGCCATCTGTGCCTACACACCACAGCTTTCGGCACTGTTACAGCTTTCTGTGCTGCTGAAGGACTGTCAAGGTCCACAAAGCCATAGTGTTTGCATTTGTTTGTGGTCTTGTCCAGTATGGCCTTCGTGGAGACCATCTTGCCATATGGCTGATACAGCTTAGTGAGGCCCTGGTCAGTAGGGCCTGGTTGCAATCCCCAGATGTACAGGTTGGTTTTGCTCAGCTGGTCATTTCCATTGCTTCACCTGCTGCTGCTAGTTACTGTTGCTTAGACTCGGTGGTGCCATCTGCTGACCCAATGACACATATGGCTTCTTGTTGTCCTTATTATAGCCAAAAGTAGGAATTCCAGGCCTGGAAGTCACGGATAGCAGCATTTTCTCCTTAATGTTAGGGAGCTGAGAGAGAGGGAAAGGGAGGGGGAAAAGAAAGAGAGGGAGAAGGGAGGGGGAGGAGAAAGGCAGAAAAGGAGGAAGAGAGAGAGATCGAAATAATCTTTTTTTTTTTTTTAAGTTTTAGCTGTCTGTGAGTGAACAATCCACCATTCTGCCTGGTAATCTTGGATTTGTCATCCGCCAAAGTCAACGACCATTATACTGCCTCCCAATCTTGAGCTCTTTAGCCCCTGCAGCTGTGTGAGTTGAGAAAAGCCTCCAGCTTGACATTTGATCCAGGAACTTGGGACTTGCCAGCCTCTATAATGGTGTGAGCCATTTTCCTAAGATACATGTCTCTCTCTCTCTAAGCTTTACTGGTTTTGCTTCTCTAGAGAACCCAGCCTAACACAGTATTGCACTGGGAAAATCTGCTGCAAAAGACCTCTTTAAAGGGCTGAAGAGCAAAATGTCTCTTTGAAGACTAGGGTGCGCCTGACCCAAGCCATGGCATTTTCAGTAGCCTCATACGCATGTGAAAGCTGGACAATGAATAAGGAGACTGAAGAAGAGTTGATGTTTATGAGTTGTGGTGTTGTGAAGAATGCTGAAAGTACCATGGACTGTCAGAAGAACTAACATCTGCCCTGGCAAAGGTGCAGCTGGAAGCCTCCTTGAAAGTGATAATGGCCAGACTTCGTCTCACCTACTTTGGTCATGTTTTCAGAAGGGACCATTCCCTGGAGAAGGATGTCATGCTTGGTAAAGCGGAAGGTCAGCCAAAAAGGGGAAGGCCCTCAATGAGATGAATTGGCACAGTGGCTGCAACGGTGGGGTTAGGCATAGCAAAGACTGTGAGGCTGGCACAGGACTGGGCAGTGTTTTGTTCTGTTGTACAAAGGGTCACTATGAGTTGGAGCTAACTGGACGGCATCTAACAATAATAGACTATTGCAAATGCCGTGTGGGAATGAAGTAGCAAGGAACTGCAGGCACGAATATTGCCCATATCTTTTTTATTCACACGCAAGCTCCTTTGTCCTGCTGAACTCCACTTACAAAACACAAGTTCAAAGATAAAATTATTAAGAATTTCAAGACTGTGACAGTATAGCATTACACCAAGTAGCATCACACTGTTCTAGGTGTGAGGCTCTGAGTCCAGATGAGATTCCCATGACATTGGCTCTGAGAATAACAGAAGATGGGAATGGATGTTGAGTGCCAACCAGCATGTACAGTCCGATGAGCGGGAATGAAAGGTGGTCTACCAAGGGAGAAGAGTGAAGCAGAGGCACAGAAAGAAGCCATTTGAGGAGACAGAGAGCACACCTGATGTTAACTTTTCTGTTTTGTGAGGCCCAGTTATACTTTCTGTGTCTTGCTGTTTACCAGGACCATGTTGGACAATGTAGACAAAATACCAGTCCCACTGTTAGCTTATAAGGTGGCTTTGGGTGCAGTAGATAAAGATTCCCCTTTCCTGAGACACTTTACTGCCATCTGTTGGAAAATTGTCATAGTAAGTATATAAATTAATAATGACTACAGCGAATGGTGTCCCATGGGCAATGCTGTATCTGCACAAATGTGAGCGCAGCCCTGCCTGTCTCCCTCAAGATCTCTGAGGGGCAGAGGCACAATTGCTGATAACTCACAACCTGAGCTTAGCAAAGCCAGTGGATGACAGGCAGGCGCTGAGGGGGCTGACCAAGGGATGGCCCAGCCACACCCCTGAACTGTAGCTTCAGAGGTGAAAGGTTAGGAATCAAAACCAGTATTTCCCCACTTTACATTGCCTTTTCCCTGGCAGCCCATGAATATTGTAGTGGTGGGAGATTTTGGCAAGTTCCGATATTTTGCAAAGCCCAGGGCGTGGGAATCATTTTAATCTAGGAGAAGCCGGACAGACCAATAAATTTTTTTTCCTGTGGCTGGAATTACATTAACTCTGACTAATTATATTAATTTATTTTATACATGCACACACACACATATATATAATATATATACATATATATAATATTAACTCTGACTATCTTGTGCTAACTAAATGATCTGAGCATCAGATTAATGTATATATGTTAATAAAAAAATGGAAAACTAAAAAAAAAATTTAGGATTAGGGGGAAGTATGTTTACATTTGCCCTTCTCCAGCCTTTGTAGATTATTTCCAAAACCTCTCCCATCTTGCCTGCCCATTGGAAATGTGACTTTATGACACTTCTTCCATCAAGAGACAATCTATTTCCCTTTCCCTTGAATTGGAGCTGGCCCTCTGACTTATTTGGACTAATAGAATGCAGAAGTGATGCTATATGGTTTCTGAGCTTAAACCTTGAGAGATCTTGCACCTTGCGTTTTTGCCCTCTGCTCTGCTGGAAAGGCCACATGGAGAGAGAGGCCCTGAGTATAAAAGCCAGTGGAGGAGAACTGAGGTTTCCCAGGTGACTGTCAACACCAACTGCCAGGCACGTGAGTGAGGTCATCTTGTTTGTTCTAGCCTCAGCCCAGTTCTGAGTGAATGTCGTTGTGTGAGTGACCCAGCTGCCACCACATGAAGCAGTAAAACCTCCCAGCTGAGCTCAGTCAACCCACGGAATCATGAAACACAATAAATTGTTGTTTTAAGTTTTCTGGTGACTTGTTACACAGTAATAGATAATAGAAACTCCATGAAGGGTCAATTATTCTCAGATGGCTCATGGAGGAGAAGGATGAGATCACTTAGGAAGAATGTATAGAGTGGTTGTCTGGATGAGGAGAAGCACCCAAAGGTGAACAATCCACATACTGTTCAATGACTTTGACCTGTGTGGCCTGGCTTAAAAAGATGATCTGGACCAATCAGAATTCTTCTCCCTCAGGAATGTGGAACTAGGAAACAGAGTCTGGGTAGTCAACCATAGAAACAGAAGCTGACGATACTGTGAAAGACAGTTGACTCCCCAGAGACCTGCATGAGCCTTACAAACTCACTGCTGTCGAGTCGGGTTTGACTCATAGTGACCCCTCCTTGAGGGTTTCTGAGGCAGTATCTCTATGGAAGTAGATTGCCCAATCATCCTTCTGAGGAGTGGCTGGTGGGTTTGAACTGCCAGCCTTCTGGTTAGCAGTGAAATGCCTTAGGCACTATGCTACCAGAGCTCCCGGATGAGCTTTAGCAAGTTGTTATGTACAATGTAAAGCTAAGAGGGTGCAGAAGCTATCCGTGAGCAGAGTGAGCCAATCAGCAGATAGAGACGATGAGAAAGGATGCACAGAGGGCAGCAGAGACACCATGAGAGAGAAATCATGCTCCCCCTGGGAGGAGACTGACTGTCTAAGGTTCTGTTCCCATTTCTAAATTTCCATGAGATTCTCCACACCACTTCAACAAATGACCCAAAGAGGACAGTTAGTGGCTACTGGTTTTGCTTGACTAGCATTCTTTTCCACTCTCTTCTAGTAACAAACCCTGCCTCCCTGGCCACAGAAGTAGGCAGTGACTTAGAACTGACCCACTGTAGCACCCTATTTCCCTGGAAGGAGCCCTGGTGGTGCAGTGGTTAAGTGCTGGGCTGCTAACTGCTAACTGAAAGGTCAGTGGTTCTAACCTACTCAGTGGCTCCACAGGAGAAAGATGTGGCAGACTGTTTCTGTAAAGATTATAGTCTTGGAAACCCTACTGGGCAGTTCTACTCTATCTTAAAGGGTTGTTATGAGTTGGACTTTATTTTCCAGCAATGGGTTTGGTTTATTTCCCTGGACACAATGATTTATTCAAGGATGTGCATGTGACCCCAGCCAGGCCACTCTCTGGTACTCTTGTATAGGGATGCTGGGATATTTGGCTCTTTTTCCTTTGGGGTTGTTAATTTGAAATGATGTAAGCTGGAATCCTATCTTTCCCTGTGGCAGGTAAAGAACATGGAAGAAGTCTATCTTGCCAACCAGGCAAGACTTTTTCCTTTCTGATGCCCAGAGATAATGGTTTGTGACCTCTCTTTCCATATTCTAATTTGAATTAACTTACATGGCTGAGACAGCACAACCAGCAGTGAACTTGATGTTAGGAGACCCAAGTCCAAGTCCCAGCTTTACTATTCTCTGAGCCTTAATTCATCCTTAAAAAAAAAAAAAAAAAAAAATCATATTCAAATGTGTGCTTGGGTCAGCTGATGGGGACATGGGAATCACATGAGACACAGTTTGGTAACTAGATGAACTAATGGCCAATTTTTTTATTTTTGTCTTTTCATTTTATTTTTTCAAATTTTTTTATTGTGATTCAGGTGAAAGTTTACAAAGCAAATTCATTTTCCATACAGCAGTTCATACTCATTTTATTTCATGACATCTATTGCAATCCCCATAATGTAACAGCTGTCTTCCACTTCTTCCCTGTGGTTACCTTTTCCCTGTGTCCTTCTTCCCTATGCAAATCTGCTATCTGAGCTGTCTTCCTGTGCAAATGCTGCCCTTCTGATTTCCCACTGTTGATTGTTCTAAGGAGTATGTGTTCCTACCTGGTGTAAATGTTCACCTTATACACCTATCTATTGTTTGGCTAGGAGCTCTGGTGGCGTAGTGCCTAAGGCATTTGCTGGCTAACTAGAAAACTGACAGTTCAAACTTACTAGCCACACCCCGGAAGGAAGGTTGGGCAATCTACATCCATAGTGATACTGCCTCGAAAACCCAAGGAGGGGTCACTGTGAGTCGGATCCGACTCTACAGCAGTGAGTTTGGTTTTGGTCTTATTATTTGGCTGGAAGCCACAGGAGTGAGTTCAATTCCCGGCCTGAAGGATGACTAGGGCCCGTAGTCTTGGAATTTCACCAATCTATCAGACCAGTAAGCCTGGGCTTTTTTAAATTTT
>NW_006922654.1:188938-190018 GCF_000298275.1 Orycteropus afer afer
TTTTTTAAAAATTTTATTGTGATTTGGGTGAAAGTTTACAGAGCAAATTCACTTTCCATACAGCAGCTCACATACACTTTGTCTCATGCAATTGACTGCAATTCCCCACAATGCAACAGCTCCCCTCCCACTTCCTCCCCATAGTTACCTCTTCCTTATGTCCATCCCTCCATGCACTCCTGCCCCCTGAGCTGTCTCCCTATGCATACACAACCCTTCTATTCTCCCACAATTGTTCTCTCCAAGGAGTGTATCTACCTAAAGTAAATGTTCAGCTTATATGCCTATCTTTTGTTTGGCTGGAAGTCACAGGAGTGGGTTCAATTCCAGACCTGAAGGGCTGCTAGGGGCCATAGTCTCAGTGGTTCCATCAGGCTTTATCAGATCAGCAAATCTGGTCCTTTTTTTTTTTTTTGAATGATTTGGAGTTTTGTTCCACATTGTTCTCCCACTCTATCCAGGATCTCGATCCTGAGCAGCGAGTTTTTAAGAGGTGGCAGCCCAGGACCTGTGTGCCCCAAAGCAGACTGGGGGCATGACTTCCCATCCCCCTAGTGTGGTTTCAGCTGGGAATAGCAGCGGCAAGTTCCTAGGCTTGAGTCACCTTCTTGGGTTCATGGTTGCCTTGAGGCCAGGTCAGCCTCCTTCCTTTGCTCTAATTGCTTCCTGCCAACAGAACTGGCCTCCTCCAAGTGTCCTTGAGGAAACCCTTGTCAAAGCAGTTGAGCGTTACAAGAGGAAGCAGGCACCTTCAGCTGCCACTTCTTCCAACTCCCTCCAGGAATTAGTGCCATTCTGGCTGCCTGGGTGGGATATTCTGAGGGAAACAATTCATTATCAACTCCCTCCATATTTGGGCCAGTTTAGGAGTCTTAGAGCTCTGGGATGGGCTCCTGTGGATGATGGAGCAGGTTATGTGTTACACAACTTCTGACCAACAGGGCAGGTGAAGGCTGAAATCCAGGCTGTGCTCTAATTGGCATGCTATGCTCTGGTAGCATAGTGGCTAAGACACTTGCCTGCTAACCAGATGGCTGGCGGTTCAAACCCACCAGCCACTCCTCGGAAGGAAGGTTGGGC
>NW_006922654.1:203870-223705 GCF_000298275.1 Orycteropus afer afer
ATTTTCCTTCCGAGGAGTGGCTGGTGGGTATGAACCGCCAGTCTTCTGATTAGCAGTCAAGTGCCTTAGGCACTACTCTACCAGAGGTCCATAGAGATACCGCCTCGGAAACCCAAGGAGGGGTCACTATGAGTCGGACTTGACTTGATAGTAGTGAGTTTGGTACATGTATGTGAAAGCTGGACAAAAAAAAAAAAAAAGGAAGACCAAAGAAGAATTGATGCATTTAAATCATGGTATTGGCAAAGAGTACTGAAAATACTATGGACTGTTAGAAAAACAAACAAATTTGTTTTGGAAGAAGTGCAGCCGGAATGCTCCTTAGAAGTGAGAATGGCCAGACTCCTCTCACGTACTTTAGTCATGTTTTATTAGGGTCCAGTCCCTGGAGAAGGATATCATGCTTGGAAAAGTTTAGGGTCAGTGAAAAAGGGGAAAACCTTCAATGAGATGGGCTCAAGCACAGCAAAGATTGTGAGGATGGAGCAGCACCAGGCAGTGTTCTGTTGTACATAGGGTTGCTATGAGTCAGAACCAACTCAACAGCACCTAACAACAACAACAGTATGCAAGGTCCTGAACTTGGTGCCAGGAGCCTAGAGAAGTTATGTGTTTTAAATTTTTCCTTTGGCTAAATTGTGCAAGATGACTGGGGGCTGGAGGTCAGTAAGGAGAACAGCAAGGGGACTGCTGTAGTCTTTGTAAGAGGTGATGCGACTTGAACTAAGGTATGGGTTGTGGATGGACTGGGAGATGTTAAGAGGTCCCATTAATAGGACTTGGTGACTGATTGGATGTGGGGTGAGCGGGACAGAAGAGTTGAGATAGAGGCTCAGATTTGGGCTGAGTGAATCAAGGTGCTGCTGAAGAGCAGATTTGGTGAGGATGAGGAGTCTGTTTCATCTGGAATGTGAGCCCCTCAAGTGACCTATGCCAGAGGAAGTGTTTGGAAAGGATGATACGGAGCCTCCCCAAGAAACTCGGCCAGAGTAAGGCCCTTCCCAGGCCCTGAAGCCTGGGTAAACACTCCTGGAAGCATCCTAGGAATGTCTCTGCAGAGCCTGGGGTTCCTAGGACCCTAGCCTGGGAGGTGCCTTTAGCCTGCCTGCAGGCTCTTTGGAAGAGGGCCAGATCTCCCATCCCAGGGTAGCCTGTTCTCAGGGTGCTTTTAAAAAAGCAAGCCCTCAGGATGGCAGAAGGAATTCCACTTCCACAGCCTGCTTCATGTCAGTTTGGATTCTGATCCTTACTGCCAGGCGTACCTAAACAACCAGATCTGAGGTTGTTCTGTTCCATGCCCTCCTTCCTTGCTAGGTGATCTTCAGATCACCTCTAGAACACCTCTGGACCTCAGATTCTGCCACTGAGCCATGAAGAAGGTCAAGGAGCAGTGGCAGCAGCAATATCCCCAGAGGATGAAAACTTTTATATGCAATCAGGAGAAGATGGGGAGGAGGGAGGGAGAGACATGCAATTTCTAGGAACCTGGGGTTGTGTGCCTCAGAATGGCTGCACTGGGGCCAAAGTCAAGGATGCCTCTGGAAATGGACAGAAATAGGCAGGCTGTACCCCCAGCTGCCCCCTCCCCAAGTCCAAAGGATACTGAAGGCCCAGGGTGTAGGCAAGGAAGCTAGAGAACACAGAGGCTGAGGTGTCTGATGAGCGGAGGCAGAGCCTCTCCCCACTGTCTCCTATGGAATGTGCCTTGGTGTCTGCGTGAAGACTGGATCTGTGTGTGGGAGGGTGTCAATGTATGAGACTGTGAATCTGTCAGAGCACACACGTCTGTGTGTGTGTCATGGTGTCTGTATGGATCTCACCTTCTGTGCTTTCTCTCCTCCCTCTTCTGTGCTGCCCACAATTCTGTCTCTTGGGGCTTCACCTGTTTCCTGCCCCCATATGGTTCCAGAACCATGGAGAACTATACCTCTTCCTTCATTTCTCTCATGCCTCTCTTGCTCTTAGGTCTGACATGGCCCTTTAAAAATCATCCCTTTATTTTAGTGAAAGCTGAAACCCAGGGAGAGAAGAGACATGGTGAAGGCTCCGGATGAGCGTTTAGGCTGATTCCATGCCACCTGTCTGGACCTTCCTTTCCAAATTACGGCTACTATTGTCCAGCACACACCTTCCTCATCTCCATGTGCCTTCTGGGAAAACCACAGCTCTGGTTTTCCTCTTGGCTTCAGTGGGACCATCTTGCCTGAGCTCCAGCCCAGGATCTCTGACACCCAGGAAATATCCACTTTTAAGGGTATCCCACCAGCACCTCTGACTCAGCACGTAACAGTCAGCTTATCCTCAGCTTGTGTTGGTCCTTCTCTCCCCATTATCCCCTCCTTCCCACCATCGTCCCACAAAGAAAACTCCCATCTTAGCTCTTTTCCTTTCTCCCTTCTCCCTTTCCCCTAGGTCCAACTTGTCATCAAGTCCTGACATTTCTTCGTTTGAAGTGTTCCTGGAGCCTTCTCTATGTTCTCCCTCCCTGTGGTCAGGGCGATGAAATCCAGCTTGGGCTCTGTTTGCCAGGCTGTGTGCCTATGGGCTGCAACAGCCTCACAGAGAGTTCTTTTCTGATTCCTCTGCTCCAGTTTTCCACAGAAGGATAATATAGGCTAGAAATGGCCATGTCCAAGGGCCCCCTCAAACTCCAAGACCCTCTAAGAATCTGGCTTTCAGCTGCCCACCTATTTAGCCTCACTGCCCACTGCTCGCCTCACAACTCCATGCTCCTTTCAAGCTAAGCTTCTTCTCACAGCCAGAACCTTCCTCTCATATTCATTGAACTGTTTTCCACACCTAGGCCGATGCAGGCTGTAATCAGTTTTGACAGTCTGGCTGAAGCCCACTTCCTTATGATCAGCCTCTCCCAATCAGCTGCATGGGCTCAGCACTTGGGCATGGATAGACTTTGTGAGGCTATGGAGTCCAGCCGCTGCCAGTGTGTAGACTTTAGGCCTCTCTGACCCTTGCCTGGGGCTGCTTTAAGATTACAGGATGGAACCTGAGTTGGTTTGGTTTGCATTAAACACTTTCCTGTGCCAGAAAAAGTTCCCAGACTTTTTTGCTCTATGTCAAGGAGCTTATCTCCTCTAAATGTGGCCTAGTCCACCTTTGAGCAATTTGGACAGTGTGAAAAGTCCTTTCCCCTTTGTTCCTAAGTTTGCTGTCTGGTACCTCCCTCTCACTGGATTCAGCTCTGCTCTCGGTGGCTGCATGGAACTGCCCTGCAGACACCTAAAGGCAGCATCTGGAACAGAGCCTTGGGTGGATTACATGAGAGGGGAAGAACCCCCTCTTTCCTTCTTAGAACTTGTGTTGTTTTATTTATGTGTGTTCTCCTGCCATCATACCCACTTCAGAGACAAGGGAACTCAGACCCAGGGAAAGGAAGAGTTCATTCAAGGTCAACCAGACGTCAGCAGCAGCAAAGTGAAGGCCTGTGCCCAGCTGGGGGCATTTTCTGTTGGAGCTCTGGCCCTGCTGAACATGGACAGACTCCTTTGCTTAACTCTTGAGGGCTGCCCTCCAGCTGTGATGGAGCTAGCATTGCCCCATACACAAAGCCAGTGTCCCCTCTGTGCTCAGAGGCTTCTTCCAGAGGGCAGGGCTCAGGGTTGTGGGCTTAGAATGGGTAGGTGGCAGTGAGGGTAGGAGGGGCTGAGGAAGGCAATAATCCCACACCCTTCCCAGCTTCAGAGGAGCTGGTGCTGAGGTGGTTGCCATAGTGACAACAGCTCCCTGGTCAGGAGATTTTCTCTCCTTCCTCTCCTCCTTTTGCTCTTCTCCAAGCAGCAGCAATAGCAGCAATAGCCAGGTCTTTGGGCTTCAAATGGGCAGGACTTCTCCCTTTCCTAGCTACTGAGAGGCAGGGCATGTCAAACAAAGGACAGGCTCTGTTGACCACCCTTATCTCAGGGCTATCCATGCCAGGGTGGGCTGGTGGTCTAGGAGGCACTCCCAGCAAGAAGGGCCTGAAGAGTGTGGGGGTGGAGGTGGCCTGGGTAAGAAGCAATGTCCCCTCAGTGAGGACTGAAATTCAAGCTTTCTCTCTGAAATGTCCTCATGGGTTAGAAAATGAGTGAAAGGATCTTGTTTTCCCATAATCTGTCACAGAACCAGATCATGTCAATGTTGGAAGGTTGTTAAAGACCATCTCATCCAGTCCCATCTCCTTGCCCTATGATGGATCAGAGAGGGAAGTGACTTTGTCAAAGTCAGACAACAACTTGGGGGCAAGGGAAAAATTTGAATCCAGGTTCAGGCCACCTTAGGAAAAGGAGAGACACATTTTACAAAGAGTTTTGGCAGGGCCCCACAGGTGCAGTGAGATGATGGAAGAGGGGAAGGCACTGGGCTTAAGAAGGCCAGAGAGGGTGCAAATGAGAAAGAGATCTGAGAGATGGAATGAGAGGACTTTGGCTGTAAGGAGTGAAGGGAATATAGGTTTGGAGACTGGTGTCTTGGCAGCAGTGACTGAGAAGGCATGTGTGGTCTGCTGGGGGTGATGTCCCTGGCTCAACCTCCAATCAGGGCAAAAGAGGCCAAACATTGGGGACTTTGCCTAGCACTGGGGCCATGGGAAGGGTCTACTGAGGGAGTACTTGTAAGAGGAGGGAAACCGAGGTGGGGGGGGAGGAAGAGTGTGCATCTTTCCTCCTCAGGTATGCTGTGAGCTCTGTCAACTTGAGGGGTGGGAAGTGAGGTCAGTCAGGTGAGGTGGGAGTGGGCTCTTATGGAGGCCGAGGCTGTCTTTGAGGCTGAGGCCCTGTGTTGTGAAGTTTGGTGAGCTGCTGTTGGGCTGGGT
Organism: Orycteropus afer afer; assembly: GCF_000298275.1. Taxonomy (NCBI): domain Eukaryota; kingdom Metazoa; phylum Chordata; class Mammalia; order Tubulidentata; family Orycteropodidae; genus Orycteropus; species Orycteropus afer. The sequence continues at coordinate 208,678 of NW_006922654.1, forward strand.
GGTGTGGATAGGGGCTACTTGTGGAGGTGGGAGGTTGCCATGGGGCTGGGAGACCATCTATCGCCTAAGCAACAGGAGGAAGGGTTAATTAGTGCTTCCTCTAGTACCAGCAACACCACGCCCCCCAGGTATGTGTGTGTGAGTGTGTGTGTGTGTGTGTGTGTTCAGGGCCACAGCAATAGTTGTTCTTGCCTGAACTGAGGGTATGGGGGCAGCTCTGCCTCCCTCCCTGGACCCTTGAGGCCTGGACTGAAGTGGGGGCCACCAGGCAGGCTTCCCAGATGCTGATGCCTATGGAAGAATCAGATGCAGGGAGGTCAATCAAAGGGTGCTGGAGATGAGGATGAGAACAGGTAGTGGAGGGGGAAGGGGCAAGGGCTCTCGGCCCCGAGGGATGCCTCCAAGGTCCCGCCCGACCCACGTTACCTGAGGCCGCTCGCCTGGTCGCTGGATGCCTCCGAGCCTCGGCGAGCCGCAGGGACAGATACTGGCTCGGGGGCTGTCGGCCCGGCTCTCCTAGGTCCTCGCCCGAGCCGCCTCGCAGCTTTGTATCACTATGTGCTTCTCAGAGGCGATATGATTTGCATAGGCCCCGCCCCAGCTAGGGAACATTGGGCGTTGATTGGCTGGGCTGGGGCGGAGTGACAGGCGGGATTTCAGGTGGGGTTGGAGTGGACAGCGAGGCCTGGCTGGAGAAGGGCGCCCCGCCCGCCGGCGTTGACCTTCCCGGCCTAGGGAGGAAGAGGGAAGGCTGTATCTCGTTCTGCACTCCCGCCCTGAGGCTCAGACCTCGGACTGCAGTCTAGGGTAAAAAGTGTCAACGATTGAAAAGGATTCGCAGATACAACCGCGCCGTTGCTATGGAAACGGGAGCGCCACAGAAGAGTCTCTGAGCCTTCCCTTACTGGGCCCCAGCGGGGGTGGGGTGGAAGAGGGGATGAGTCACAAGATGCGACCCCACCCTCATATCCCACCCGAAATTGAAGGGGGGCCAACAAGGAGCTGTTGAGTAACTGAGTGGGAGGCGGAAGAGCTGAGGTGGTCTAGCGGCCCACGCCTTCTCATCAGCCCCTCATACGCATCCTCTCTCCTCAAGCCGAGGAGCAAAGAGGAGGGTGGGTGGGCGCCGAGAGTGCAGTACGGACGGCGACGGAGCCACCACCACCGAGCCCCACGCCAGCTCTGGACTGCTTCCAGCCACCATTGCAGCTCCTCATTTCCATCCCTCTCCGGTCAGGCTCTTCCTATTGCCCACAGACCCCCAAGAGGCCACTTGGGTTCTCCTCCAGATGGACCCCTCTGCCTGCTCCACGGACCCCTCCATTCCCACCCTCCCATCTTCCCGTCCCGTAGACGGAGCCGGTCCCCAGCCGCCGCCAGTCTCCGGCCTCGGATGTTGACACAAACCCAAGGCAGTTTACACTGAGCGGGTCTGGAAGGTTTCAGGGAGCCGGGGACACCTCCCTCCCCGCTCTTGGGGGTCTCCCCAAAGCCCGGCCCGGCCATCTTGGCTGCACTGTATGCCGGGAGCTCCTGAAGGAGGAAAGGGTGGCACTCTTTCACCCCAAACGGGGTGGAAGGGGAGCAGATTATCCCCGGGCCGAGCCACGTGTGAGGGAGAGCCTTCAGGGGAATCTGTCAAAAGCAGGGGCGGGGCGTCTGGGCATTGGTCCAATGGGAGCGCGGATGCTGAAGAGTCGCAGCGAAGAGGCGGGGTCTCTGCTGAAGTCGCGAACACTGGTGCGGGGCGATGGGGGATGGGCCTGCCGGGGCTGGAGAACGAAGCTTCTGGGGCTGGTCCCTGCAACTCTGGGACTCGGTTCATTGAGAAGAAAGCAGTGGACACCACTCTTCTTTAGGAACCGTCATGTTCACCTCTACACGGATGTTGCTGTCCCATTCTCCTGGCTGCAATTTATTTCCTCCCAAGGTCCCTAGCAGGGTGCAAGCTACCTGGGGCTCCAATAGGAAGGCGCATCCTTAGCCCCATCGGATGACTTGGGACAGGTGCCTGAAAGCCCTGATTCTACCACTTCCTGGATACCTCCTGGGCTGTGGGAACTGACCCCTAGTCACAGCTAACTATGATCCAAAGCAGAAGGAACTGGGGAGAGATAGCCTGGGAAGTTGGAAATGGGACCTGAAGTTCTAAAATGGAGTCTCATCTTTACCGATCACCCCAGAGATGACCCAACAGAGGACTGTGGGCCATACCCTTCTCTTCTTGGATGACCTCCCTCTGGGTCTGTAAAATGCAGAAGCTGGTATAGGAGGCTGTAAAAGTTGTGTATCAACTTGTCTGGGGCTGGTTTTGAGTGGCTGGGTAGCTGCATATAGTTATTCCCCATGATGAGATTGGTAATCAATTCCATGGTGGGATCTACTGGAGCAGCTGAGTAGCTGCTTTAGAGATGTGGTCTGCGTCCAGTGTATAAGAAGCTTTGAGAAAGATCTCTGCAGCTTTTTGGCACACTTGGATCCTGCATTTGGCCAAGTCATCAGTGAGCAGCCTGCCATATTGTCTGCTGATCTTGAGATTGTCTCTGGACTTGAACTAGTGGCCTGCTATATTGTTTAGTATCTTGAGACTGTGCCATTTTATTTGTCGACCTTGAGTTTGTCAACCTCAGCAGCCAGCACCTGCCTGAGTTATGAGAAGCCTCCATCCAGCTTCAGTGGGCTGGAAGCAAGAGGCAGAGCTCAAGCCCAAGGTTGAGGGGCCTTCACCCAGCCCCTAGAGCTGGCACTTTGAACTTGGAGTTCTAGCCTCCTATCTGAAAGGGAATAAACTGTTTGTGAAAGCCACTCATTTGTAATATATTTCTGTTAGAGCAGCACAAGGTAACCAAAACAGAGGCCCAGAGGTGAACAGGGGAAGAATTTCAAATAGGAGGGTAAAGAAAGATTATTTGTCAGCTTGGGCAGAATAGACTAGGAAGAAAGGCTTGGCAATCTACTTCTGAAAATTAAAAAAAAAAAAAAAAAGATGGAAATAAACCCGCTGCAATCTAGCAGATTCCCACTCACAGTGACCACCATTGGATCAACTGGTGGGTTTGTACCACAGACCTGGATAGCAGCCAAATGCCTTACCCACTATGCCACCAGAGTTCTGAAAATTAGCCAGTTGAAAACCTTAAGGATCAACACAGAACACTGTCTGACTCGCTGGCTTTGGACATGTCATCAGGAGAAATCAGTCACTGGAGGAAGACATCATGTTTGCTCAAGAGGAGTCCGGTGAAGATGAGGGAGACCCTCAGTGAGATGGATTGGCACAGTAGCTGCAACACTGGACTTGAACATGCTGGTGATCCTGCCAGTAATACAGGACTGGGCAGCATTCTGTTCTCTTGTACATAAGGTCACTGTGAGTAGGAATCATCTAGCTCCACTGGATTTGCCAGCCCCTCAACAATAACTGACATATTGAGAACTTAGATCCCTGTTGTTGTTAGGTGCAGTCAAGTTGGCTCTGACTCATAGTGACCCTGTGTACAACAGGATGCAACACTGCCTGGTCCTGCGCCAGCCTCACAATCCTTACTGTGCTTGAATCCATCATTGCAGCCACTCGTTCATCATTGCAATCCATCTCGTTGAGGGTCTTCCTCATTTTCACTGACCTTGTACTTTACCAAGCATGAAATCCTTCTCAAAGGACAGACAAGTCCCTTCTGAAAATGTGACCAAAGTAGGTGAGATGAGGTCTGGCCATTCTTGCTTCCAAGGAGTCTTCCAGCTGCATTTCTTTCAGGACAGATTTGTTCATTCTTCTGGCAGTCCATGATATTTTCAGTATTCTTTGCCAACACCACAATTTAAAGTCGTCTTCTTTGGTCTTCCTTATTCATTGTCCCCCTTTCACATGCATGTGAGGTGATTGAAAATACCATTGCTTGGGTCAGGTGCACCTTAGTCTTCAAAGTGACATTTTTGTTCCTTAACACTACAAAGGTCTTTTGCAGAAGATTTGTCCAATCCAATATGTTGTCTGATTTCTTGACTGCTGCTTCTGTAGGTGTTGATTGTGGATCCAAGTAAAATGAAATCCCTGACAACTTCAAACTTGTCTCCATTTGTCATGGTATTGCTTTTTGGTCCAGTTGTGAAGATTATTGTTTTCTTTATGTTGAGGTATAAGCCATACCAAAGACTGTAGTCTTTGATCTTCATCAGTAAGTACTTCAAGTCATCTTCACTTTCACCAAGCAAGGTTTTGTCATCTACATATTGCAGATTTTTAACAAGTATCCCTCCAATCCTGATGCTACTCTCTTTTTTATGTAGTATAGCTTGATCCCTAGGTAGTGTAAATGATTTGCACTCAACTACTCATTGAAAGGTTGGAGGTTCAAACCCACCCAGTGATGTCATGGAAGAAAGGCCTGGCTATCTGATTCCCTAAGATTACAGCCACAGAAAAAACCTGTAGAGCTCGGTTCTACACTGAAACACATGAAGTTACCATGAGTTGGAATCAATTCAATGGCAATGAGCTTGGTTTTTGGTTTTATTGAGAGCTTACTTTGTATCAGGCACCATTCCAGCACCTTATATGTATTACCTAATTTATTCCTTGTAAGAACTCTGTGAGGTAGGTACCATTATTATTCCCACATAACAGATAAGGAAGTGAGGCACAGAATAGTTTAGTGATTGGCCCAAGTGCACATAGCTGGTAAAGCTGTAGAGCTGGGATTTGAACACAAGCAGTCTGTTTCCAAAGCCCACACTCCTAGCCAGCACACAATATTGCCTTTCCTTAAACTTCTTGTGGAAGCTTTGGTGGTGTGGTTCCTAAGGCACTTGACTGCTAACCAGAAGGCTGGTGGTTCAAACCCACCAACCACTCCTCAGAAGGAAGGTTGGGCAATCTACTTCCATAGTGATACCGCCTCAGAAACCCAAGAGGGAGTTGCTATGAGTCGGATCTGACTCGACGGCATGAGTTTTTTTTTTTTTAAAAAAACTTCAAGTCATTAAGGAGAAGGACTTTGGATTGGAACATTTGTTTCTGATCACCAAAATGCAGTAGAAAGGCAAAGCACAGCTGGGAGCAGCGTCTGTCTCAGAACCAACTGAGATGTAGGATTTCAGGAGCAGCAGTAGAGGAACAAACAGAACCCATTGTCATTGAGTTGATTCTGACACATACAACTCTGTAGCCTGAACAACTTGGTGGCAATTGTGGCTCCTCCTGGCCATCCCCATTCCCTAGCCCTGGAATTAGCATAGAATCCAGGAATCCCAGGTGAGATGGGAAGGAAGACAAAAGGAAGTCGGAAGAGCAGGGATTGCTCTGGCCCTTTAAACCAAGCAAGACTATCCATGCTGCCTGACCCATGAATCTTCTTGAAGTCCCCCCTTACCACCGTTGTTCCTGAACTCCTACTCATAACCCATTTTCATCTGCCCCTGAGACTCTGAGAAACTGATCTTGATCCTACCTCTGACCCTTAGGTTTGATGTTTGAAGCAATAACAGATGACATTGATGGAGTTGCTGGCCAAGTTCTTTATCTGCATCATCTCACTTAATCCCAAAGATGACCACTGTCAGGGGTGATATTAAAAATACATAGCAACCTGTTAAGGCATGAACATTATCAATCAGAACAGATGCTGGCCTTGTCAGCTAACTGTTCTGTCAAGAGTTAATAGTGACTGGATAAAGGGATGGGGCACAGGCAGGGCAGAAGCTAGGGTAATGAGGGGTCGGGGCTATGGGTATCTATTTACCAATCAATTTTGAAATATTTTTATGTTTTAACAACTATTTCAGATATTTCAATGCATGGTGGCTGAATTTCAGCTCCAATACTGTTATCGTCATGATCCCTAAACAAAAACCAAACCAAATTCATTGCCATTGATGGCTTGCATTCAACTATTAACCTCAGTGTTGGTGGTTTGAACCCACCCTGTGGCACCATGGAAGAAAGACCTCGTGATCTGCTTCCATAAAGATTATAGTCAAGAAAACCCTGTAGAGGTATATAGTAGAGCTGACAAGGGACAAGGCTGTAGTCAACTTCTTGGCCACAGCCAGATACCCAGAGGGACCGAGTAGTTGGACCAGTGGGGTCAGGACCATAGTTGCAGGCGACATCAAGCTCAATTGGTATAACATACTACACAAAACATTGCCTCACATCCTACTTTGGCAAGTAGTGACTGGGATCTTAAAAGCTTGCAAGTGGCCATCTAGATGCAACAATGAGTCTCTCCTCATCTAGAGCAAAGAAGAATGAAGAAAACCAAAGACGCATGAAACAATTAGTCCAAGCAACTGCTACACCATGCGATCCTCAACCTATATGACTATGAGACCAGAAGAACTAGACGGTGCCTGGCTACCATTGTCGACCACTCAGAGGGGGATCTATGTAAGAGATCCTGGATAGAGTGAGAGAACAATGTGGAACAGAACTCAAAATCGTTTGGAAAAAAAGAAAAGAAAGGGACCAGGTTTGCTGGTCTAATAGACCCTGATGGAACCACTGAGACTATGGTCCCTCAGGTCTGGAATTGAACCCACTCTTGTGGCTTCCAGCCAAACAAAAGACAGGCATATGAAGTGAACATTTACATTAGGTAGATACACTCCTTGGAGAGAACAATAATGCGAGAATAGAAGGGCTGTGTATGCACAGAGAGACAGCTCAGGGAGCAGGAGTGTATGGGAGAGAAGGACACAGGTAAGAGGTAACTATGGGGAGGAAGTGGGAGGGGAGCTGTTGCATTGTAGGAAATTGTAATCAATGTCATGAGACAAAGTGTATGTGAACTGCTGTATGGAAAGTGAATTTGCTATGTACACTTTCACCCAAATCATAAAACAAAACAAAAAACAACCCTGTAGAGCAGTTCTGCTTTGTAGCACATGTGACATAAGTTGGCATCAACTCAATGGCAAAAAGTTGTTTGTTTACTGTTGTATTCAGAGGAGCATTGGTGGTTCAGTGGTGGAATTCTGTCTTCCGTGGGAGAAATCCCAGTTCAATTACTGGCCAATACACCTCATACATAGCCATCACCCCTCTGTCAGTGGAGGCTTGCATGTTGCTTTGATGCTGAACAGGTTTCATTGAAGCTTCCAGATTAAGTCACACTAGGAAGAAAGGCTTGGTGATCTATTTCTAAAAATCAGCAAATGAAAACCCTATGGACCACAATGATCGAATCTCCAACCGATTATGGGGATGGCCCAGGATCAGGCAATGCTTCCTTCTGTTGTGCATGGTGTTGCCATGAGTTGGTGCTGACTTGATGGCAGCTACCAATGATTATCTTCATTTCATGGTAGTGGAATGGGCAGCAGATTTACCCAGTGCAATACGAAGTCTGATTTCTTGACTGCTGATTCTACGGGTATTGATTGTGGATCCAAGTAAAATGAAATTCCTGACAACCTCAGCCTTTTCTCCATTTATGTTGATGTAACAGCTCTTTAGTGACAAAGCTGGGATTCGAACCTAAGTCTGTCTGATTGACCTCTGTCCCTGGAAATCCAGAACTGAATTGGGGATTTCACTGTTTTGCAGTGAAGGGTGAACCAGAGGAAAGTGGTTTAAATTTTGGAGCTTTGTCATGGCATTGCTGTTCTCAAGCTTGTAGTCTTGGCAAACATCTGTTCCATGTTGTTGAAGGACTGGGCCCTGCAGAATGAGAAGGGTAGAGGGGGTTGTGTGAAAGAAGGGACAGTGTGACTGTATGGGAGGCCCCAAAAGGGGACCCAAGAACTGAGCCCAGTAGGACTTCAGTGAGGGGAGAGGTCTGCAGGCAGTGGCCACTCTAATTTGCTTCACCAAAGTGCTAGCATTCCTCTCCCTGTTGGTTCCCAATAGTTTTTGTAGAATAGATACTACCTTCCTGATTCCCTGGGTTTCCTCAGCCTCAGCTAGAGCAATCTGATGACAGCTGAATTGCCTGGGTCCTACATGTTTCACAGTTTCCTTGTGGCTGGAAGAGAGTGAGATTACCAGAGTTGGGTTTCTTTCTTTTTTCTTTTTTATAAATTTTTATTGTGATTTGGGTGAAAGTCTACAGAGCAAATTCATTTTCCACACAGAAGCTCATACACATTTTTGTCTCATGACATTGACTGCAATTCCCTACAATGTAACAGCTCTATTCCCACTTGCTCCCCATAGTTACCTCTTCCCTATGTCCTTCTTTTCTACGCATTCCTGCCCCCTGAGCTATTTCCCTGTACAAATATTGCCCTTATGTTCTCCCATGATTGATCATTCTAAGGTGTGTGTGTGTCTACCTGATGTAAATGTTCACCTTAATGACTGTCTATTGTTTGGCTGGAAGCCATGGGAATGAGTTCAATTCTATAGGGGTTATAGTCTCAGGGGTCTCACCAGGCTCTATCAGACCAGTAAACCTGTAAGCAGGATTCATTTACATTTCTGAAATAGAAACTTCTCTCATTATTTTCAATAGCAAAGAGATGGAAACTACCTAAGTGTCCATCAGTGGATGAATAGATAAACAAACTATGATACATACACACAGTGGAATACTATGCAATGTTAAAGACTAATGGCAAATCTGTGAAACATCTCATAATGTGGATGAACCTGGAAGACATTGTGCTGAGTGAAATAAGTCAATCACAAAAGGACAAATATTGTCTGAGACCACTACTATAAAAAGTCAAGAAAAAGTTTACACACAGAAATAAACATTCTTTGATGGTTACCAGGGATTGGAAGGGGATGAAGGAAAAATCACTAACTAGAGAGCAGACATATATTAACTTAGGTGAAGGGAAAGGGAATTACAATAAGGAAGAGGTCAACATAACGTGACCAAGGCAAAGGAAGGTACTGGGAGGTGCACGAGAGTGACAGGCAGCAATGCTAAGTACTATTATGTACATACTCCTGCAATAACAGAAATAATAATTTACAAGTGGATACCTAGGTAGATATGCAAGATGAACAGATGTGGGATGGTGTATGGGAGTACACCCACAAGTATGCATGTAACTTTAGCAGAGGATATTTCTGTATACGTATTTATACATACTGCAAATTTATCCACGTATATAGTACAGCATCCAAAATCAAACCAAACTCACTGCCATCAAGTTCATTCCATAGTGACTCCCATTGGTTTTCCAAGGCTGTAAATCTTTATGGAAGTAGATTGTCTCATCTTTCTCCCGCAAAGAAGCTGGTGGGTTTGAACCACTGACCTTCCAGTTAGCAGCCAAATGTCTTACCCACCATGCCACCACAGCTCCTTATAGTAGAGCATACAAGGAGGCAAAGGTATAAAAACACATTACCCATAACCAAACACCCGGAAGGACTGAGTCACTGGGGTTGGGGCTTGTTGTTGTTGTTGTTATTTGCCATTGAGTTGGACCCGACTCATAGTGACCCCTCCTTGGGGTGGTATCATTATGGAAGTAGATTGTCCAACCTTCCAAGGAGTGGCTGGTGGGTTTGAACCTCCAGCCTTCTAGTTAGCAATCAAGTACCTTAGAACATCTAGATCAATTGGCACAACATAGTCCACAAAGACAATGTTTTACATCCCACTTTGATGAGTAGTGACTAGGGACTTAAACGTTTGTGAGTGGTCATCTAAGAAACAACTACCCATCCAGAGCAAAGAAAAGCGAAGAAAATCAAAGACTCAAGGAAGCAGTTAGTCCAAAGGACTAATGGACACTGTGAACCACAGCCTCCACTAGCCCGAGACCAAAAGAACTAGATGGTGCCCAGCTACCACTGCCAACAGCTCTGATCTGGATCATGATAGAAGGTCCTGAACAGAGTAGGAGAACAAAATTCAAAATAACAAAAAAGACCAGATTACTGATTTGATAGAGACTGATGGAACCCCCAGACTATGGCCCTGAGACACCCTTCAAACCTGGAACTGAACCTCCCCCCCATTGCCCCACCTCCTCACCATCTCATCCTCTACCCCCAATTACTCCAGCATGTCCCTACCCCCATCACCATTCAGCCAAACAGTAGACTATAAAGTGAATAATAATACCCAAGAGAAACATAGTCTTCAAAACATTCAACCGTATGAAAGCAAAAGGGCAACATTTGCCCAAAAACAAAGTTCAGAAGGCAGGAAGGGGCAGGAAAGATGGGTGAGTGGAAGTAAGGAGTCCAGGGAGGAAGTGGGAAGAGTTCTTCCATAGTTAGGGGATTACAACTAATGTCACGAAAGTAAGTGTGTATAAATTGTTGAGTGGAAAACTAATGTGCTCAGTAAACTTACACCCAAATCACAATATAATGTTTTTTTTTTTTTTTAAAGCTTTTTCTCTCTCTCTTTTTTTCCTGTTAATACATGGTATCTAAAAAGTTATGCAAAGAAAGTGGAAGTTCCCCATAACCCCTCCCTTGAAAGGTAAACACTATAGAGGATCTTGCGGGTTTATTTATTTATTTTTAATATGATTTGGGTTAAAGTTTACAGAGCAAATTCACTTTCCATACAGCAGCTCACATATACTTTGTTTCATGACATTGATTATAATTTCCCACAATGCAACAGCTACCCTTCCACTTCTTCCCCATAGTTACCTCTTCCCTGGGTCTTTCCCTCCATGCACTCCTGCCTCCTGAGCTGTCTCCCTGTGCATACACAGTCCTTCTATTTTCCTATGATTGATCTGTCCCAGGAATGTATCTACCTAATGTTAATGTTCAGCTCATATGCCTGTCTTTAGTTTGGCTGGAAGCCACAGGTGTGGGTTCAATTCCAGATCTAAATGGCAGCTAGGGGCCATAGTCTCAGTGGTTCCACCAGGCTCTATCAGATGAGCAAACCTGGTCCTTTTTTTTTCTTCTTTTTTTATGATTTTGAGTTTTGTTCCACATTGTTCTCCCACTCTATCCAGGATCTCCTACATAGATCCCCCTCCAAATGGTTGACAGCGATAACCAGGCACCATCTAGTTCTTTTGGTCTCATAGTCGTATAGGCTGAGGATCACATGGTGTACCAGTCCCTTGGACTAATTGTTTCCACGCATCTTCAATTTTCTTCATTCTTTTTTGCTCTGAATGAAAAGAGACCCATCGTTGCATCTGGGTGGCTGCTTACAAGCTTTTAAGATCCCAGTCGCTACTCACCAATGTGGAACAATGTTTTTGTGCAGTATGTGATGCCAATTGAGCTTGATGTCCCCTGTGACCATGGTCCCGAGCCCACAGGTCCAACTACTTGCTCCCTCCAGGTAGCTGGCTGTGGCCAAGAAGTGACTACAACCTTATAGAGGATCTTGTGTTTTTGCCTGCCCTGTATCCATTCCCCTTTCTTCTGGACAACCTTATAGTGTAGTAGGTTAAATGAACACACTCTGGAGCCAGGTTGCATGTGTTTATATCACAGCTCAATCATTTGTCAGCTGTGTGACCACAGGCAAGTTACTTAACCTCTCTGTGTCTCAGTTTCCTCATCTGTATCATAGAGATGATAATAACCTGTCCATCAGGGCTACTCGGAGGATTAAAATCAATCCTTATATGCAAAGAGCTCCTTTAGAATAGATTTAGCTTTGGGGAATTACCCAGCTTCTGTTGCAAACAGTCTTGGCAAGACTCAATCAGGTGTCCTGCCTTCCTTTGGACAAGAGCTGGACATAGGACTCAAGTAAGACTAAACAGACTCTTTCTCCCAAGTTAACCTGAATCTTGAGGAAAATGACTAAAGGATGGTATACAGTAATAAACAAAACAAACCCACTGCCAACAAGTCAATTCCAATTCATAGCAACCGTATAGGACAGAATGGAACTACCCCACAGGGTTTCGAAGGCTGAAAATCTTTACAGAAGCAGATGACATCATCTTTCTCCCATGAAGTGGCTGGTGAGTTTGAACTGCCAACTTAGTAGCTGAAAGTCTTAACTACTGGGCCACCAGAGCTCTGGTAGGCAGTGAGCATCGGTTTATTCCAGATCAGCGCCCTGATGACACTGTCCATTTGTTCCTGCTACCTGAGTCCCTGAACCACCTGGAATGTGCTCTTTCCAAAACCTGCTTCTTCTGCTTTTCCTTTGTTTCTGTGAGCCACCCTACAATCCTCCCCAAAATATTGTTTTTTACATGCTGGGTAGAAGTGATTTCTGTTTGCTTTTCAGTTATAAGTCATTGTTGCAAATGGCAGTAAATCCAGTCTACAATGGGTTAGGCAAAAAGAGTGTAATGGCTCCAGTAATGGAAAAAACAAGAGAAGACTGGGCTTTATGGATGGCTGGATTGGGGGCTTAAACAATGTGATTGATATCTGAACCCTCTCCAGCACTTGGCTTTGCTCTCCAGAGTGTTGGCTGCATTCCTTTTCCCTTTTTTAAATAATTTATTTTCTTTTTATTGATGAGAATATCCACAGCAGAACATATACCAGTTCAACATGTTTCTACATACAATTGAGTGACACTGATTACCTCCTCTGAGTTCTCCAACCATTCTCACCCTCCTTTTCTGAGTTGTTCCTCCTGTATTAACCTAAACGCACTGCCCCCTAAGGTTCCTGTCTAAGCTTTCTAGTTGCTGTTGTCATTTTGATCCCATATAAATAGATCTTAAGAGAGCACAGTGCTCAAGGCAGGCATGATTTACTAGTTAAGCTAAACTATTGTTTGGTTTTAAGAAGACTTCAGGGGATATCTTTGGTATGGGGTTTGAAGATTATCTCAGGGCAATAGTTTCAGGGGTTCATCCAGCCTCCATGGCTCCAGAAAATCTAGAGTCCATGAGAATTTGAAATTCTTCATCTCCCCAGCCCCCCTTTTTATTTTATTATTTATTTATTATCAGTCTCTTCTGTAAAGTCTTTAATCAAAATGTTCATTAATGGTAGCTGGGCGCCTTCTAGTTCTTCGGATCTCATGGCAAAAGAGGCCGTTGTTCGTGGAGGCAATTAGCCACACATTCCATTTCCTCCTCCTATTCCTGATTCTTCTTCTTCCTCTGTTGCTCGGTGAACAAGGACCAATTGTCGTACCTGGTGGCTTGCAAGATTTTAAGACTCCAGGCACTACACTGGAGCTCTGGTGGCATACTGCCTAATGCAGTTGACTGCTAACCAGAAAGCTGGTGGTTCAAACTCACCAGCCACTCCGTGGAGGGAAGATTTGGGCAATTTACTTCTCTAGTAATACTGCCTTGGAAACCCAAGGAGGGGTCGCTATGGGTCGGAAATGACTCAACAGCAGTGAGTTTGTTTTCTTTAGGCACTACATGTTGGCTACATTCTTAAAACAAAACAAAAAAAAAAACCCAAACCAGTTGTTAGTGTCAGTTCTGACTCATGGCAACGCCATGTATGTCAAGGTAGAACTATACTCCACAGGGTTTTCATGGCTGTGACTTTCAGAAGCAGATTCCCTGGCCTTTCTTCCCAGTCACTTCTGGGTGAGCTCAAACTGCCAGCCTTCCAGTTAGTAGCCCAGTGCTTAAACGTTTATGCCACCCAGGGAATCTTTCACTCTTTGTAGTTGTTAGGTGCTTTCAGGTTGGCTCCGACTCATAGAATGAAACACTGCCCAGTCCTGTGCCAGCCTCATGATCCTTGCTATACCTGAGCCCATTGTTGCAGTCACCTTATCAATCCATCTTGTCTAGGGCCTTCCCCTTTTCCACTCACCCTCCCCTTTACTCCTAGGATCCACTTAAAGGTGAAATGTCTGCCAGCATTGGTAGGCCATAACACTCTCAGGTTGGAATCCTGCAGGAAAGAAGAGAGCTTCTCCTCCCCGGCTCAACCAGCCAAAATTCCTGGGCTGGCTCTCATCGGCCTGATTTAGAACACATGCTAGCCTCAGAATAAATCACTGAAGACAGAGGATACAGGGCTTTGATTGGCCAGGGTTGAATCACTTGCCTAACCCTAGAATAGGGCCATAAGGTCAACTCCTCCCAAAGCACTGACACCCAGAGTCAGGTAGATGTTCCTACCAAGAAATGAGTGAATAGATGATAGGTAGCAGAAACAACAAAGGTTGCAAAAGCTTATAAAAAACACAGAAGTTTTTACTATCGGGATCTTACAGGAAACAGATGAGACATTCAAAACGATAATTGAAGATAGTTCAATGAGGAAGCTATTTACACAGGTACAGACAGTGTTGAGAGAAATCAAGAAGGTATTGTCAATCAAGAAGGTATTGTCAGTCACCCAGAGACTAGCAACAGTGGGGAGCCCTTATTGCCCCTGGCCTCAAGTGGAGAAGGCAGAGCTGTGGTTGTAGAAGATAGCCTTCCAACAGAGCTGTGGCCTCTGGTAAAGGAATACAGCCACTATTGACACATGGCCTGATACACAGAGACTGGGAGCAGATGGACTACATACCTTGACCTCCTTCTGTTTCCATGTACCATTCCTAAGGCATTTGACTGCTAACCAGAAGGTTGGTGGTTCAAACACATCAACCACTCCTTGGAAGGAAGTTTGGGCAATCTACTTCTGTAGTGATCAGCTGGGAAACCCAAGGAGGGGTCAATATGAGTTGGGTCTGACTTGATAGTACATAACAACAACAACAACAACAACACATAAACTCAACTGGAAGACAGAGGGCAAGGAAGCCTGATTGATGAAGTTCACAGGTCAGCCTCCTGGGACACAGGGCTGGGTAAATTAGGATAAAGAATGGAGGTCAAACAGAGAACATGCTGTTGTTGTGTGCCACTGAGTTGCTTCTGACTCATAGTGACCCTATAGAGCAGAGTAGAACTGCCCCATGGGTTTTCCAAGGTTATAATCTTTACAGAAGCAGACTGTCATATATTTCTCCCATGGGTGGGTGAGTATAAACTGCTGACCCTTTTATTAACAACCTAGCACTCAACCACTGCACCACCAGGACTTCTCAGAAAACATATAGTATGTAAAATAACACACAGACTTATGTGTGGGGGTATATATATATATATATATATATATATATATATATATATGGGAGCTCTGGTAGCATAGTGGCTAAGACACTTGCCTGCTAACCAGACGGCTGGCGGTTCAAACCCACCAGCCACTCCT
>NW_006922654.1:224148-234784 GCF_000298275.1 Orycteropus afer afer
TTTTTTTTTTTTTTGCAGTTTTCCGTCCCCTACTCTCCCCTCCCACACCTGGCAACCAACAAAGGAAGTTTCCCTTCATATATAAACCTTTCCTTGACCCTCCACAACAACAAACTAATACTATATTTGTCCTTCTGTGATTGATTTATTTCACTCAGCTTAATGTCCTCCAAGTTCATCCATAGTATGTGGTGTTTTGCAGACTCTATATTATTTTTTTCGTGCTGCATAGCATTCCAGTATGTGTATGTACCATATAGTTTGGTCATCCACTCTTCCGCTGATGGTCACATAGGTTGTTTCCATCTTTTTGCTATTGTAAATAGTGCTGTAATGAACATGGGTGTGCATATGTCTGTCCTGGGTCTCACCTTTCTACGATACATACCTAGTAATGGGATTGCTGGGTCAAATGGTAGCTCTTATTCCAGCTTTCTACATAATCGCTATACTACTTTCCACAATGATTGTATCACTTCACAGTCCCACGAGCAGTGTATGAGAGTCCTAATCTCTCCACATCCCCACCAGCATTTGTTATTTTCTGTCTCGTTGAACCTTGCCATCAGTGCTGGGGTGCGATGGTATCTCATTGTTGTTTTGATTTGCATCTCTCTGATAGCCAATGATTGTGAGCATCTCTTCATGTATTTGCTGGCCACCTGAATATTCTCCTTGGTGAAGTGTCTATTTATGTCTTCTGCCCATTTTTCAATTGGATTGTTAATTCCTTTGGTGTTGAGGAGTTGGAGTTTTCTATAAATCTTAGAGATAAGTCCCTTGCCAGATATGTAATTGTCAGCAAATATGAATTTGTTGCTGTCAGTTTTGTTATGTGCTTTTTCTTGGTGTCGATTTCTTTGTTCCATATAATTTTCTATGCTGAGCTCATTTTGTTTATTAATCATGTTAGCACTTCCTTCGTTGCTATTGTTTTTGTATTTGCTAAATATTTGTGCTGGTCCTCTTTTTTATTTTGATGTGAAGGTTTATCATTTTTCTTTGAGGTTACCCTGTGATTATACTTTTCTTCCCAAGTTTAGAACAGTCTGTTCTATGTTGTAGTTGTCTTGACTTCCCTACCATTTAGAAGTTCTGTAACAACAGCTTTTTCCCTCTTTTTGGTTTCTAGTTGTCCTCATTTGTCAATTGATGTCTCTGGTTCCCTTTTCACAATCTTTAGGCTTATTTACTTTGGATGCTTCCATAGCTGGGTTTGTTTCTGGGTTATATCATCATATGTGTTAATGGTCAGTTGTTGTTGGCTGTTGTTGCTTCTCTGTCCAAAGGGCTCCCTTTAGCATCTCTTGTAAGGTTGGTCTGGTTTTATCTGGAAATATCCTCATTTCATCATCATACTTCAGGGACAATTTTGCTGGGTACATAATTCTTGGTTGGAAATTTTTATCTTTCAGGGTTTTATATATAGCATCCTATTGTCTTCTCATCTGCATGGTTTCTGCTGAGAAATCCAAGCTTAGTCTTATTGGTTGCCCATTGTAGGTAACTTTTCATTTTTCCCATGCTGCTCTCACAATTCTTTCTTTGTCTTTGGTTTTGGTGAGTTTGATGATATGTCTCGGTGATGTTCTTTTGGGGTCTATCCTGTTTGGGGTTTATTGGACTTCCTGAATGAATATATTCTCATCTTTCATCATACCAGGAAAATTCTCTTCCAACAAATCTTCGACAATTTTCTCTGTGGTTTTATTTGTCTCTTTCTGTTCTGAAACTCCAATTACAAGTAGGTTATTCCTTTTGATGGTATCCCTCATGAACCTTAGGCTTTCTTCATTTTGTTTTGATCTTTTTTCTGATTGATCCCTTTCCAAAGAAGTGTTCAGTTATTTGCCTTCAATTTCATTAATTCTGTCTTCCATTGATTCAATTCTACTCCTTTGCGCATTCAATGTCTTAGCTATTTCTGAAAATTTAGTTTTAATCTTATGCATTTCTGTGTGTAGATTTTGTATTATTTCTAATTTTTCATTTATTTTGTCATTTTGTTCTTGTGTTGCCTTTCAAAATTGTTCTAGGGTTTTCTCTGTGTTTCCCTCAATTTTATCAGTGTTTTCCTTGATCTGTCTCTCAATTCATTGAGGATACCTAAATATAATTCTTTTGAATTCCTTATCAGGGAGTTCCAATGCTGTGTCTTCCTCAGGAATGTGTTTTGGGTCTGTATCCTGGTCCCTTGTTTCTCCTGCTTTATCTTGCTTCTTTGTGTGGACTGTGATGCTCTTTTGTCTCTGAGGCATTGTGACATTTTTGTGTTTATATTTAATTGGTGATTGTATGTTGGAGTGACTTGTCCATACTTGAGGGACAATTTTGCTGGGTATATAATTCTTCATTGGAAATTTTTCTCTTTCAGGGTTTTATATATATCATCCTATTGTCTTCTCATCTGCATAGTTTTTGCTGAGAAATCTGAACTTAGTCTTATTAGTTGCCCAATTTTCATTTTCTTTGTTTTGTTTGTATGTTATTTATGCAAGCAGGGTACTGTGCTGTGCTCCTCTATTCACTAGTTGACAGCACTTATACACTCACCACCTATCTCCTGTTGTCAGCCTCTCATATGTCCCTGCTGACCTTGGCAAATAGAGCCTATTCTTAGGTCCCTAGAATCTAAATGAGAATGCTGTCACTTTAAAATCCAAAATGGTTGCCACTTATAAAGATTCAAAATGGCTGCACCCTCAGTCACTTTATATATCAAAATGGTCACAGCTTGTAAACATTCAAAATGGCTGCACCCTCAGTCATTTTAAATATCCAAAATGGCTGCTGTGTGTAAACAATCAAAATGGCTGCCCCCTCTGGACAGCGGAAAGTCCACAGCTCAGGTTGTCTTCCTCCTTGCTGTTTCCCTTCCTAGTCATAGGCCACCAGTACAGTTGTCCCTGGATTCCTTGGTGGCCAGGTTGATCTTTAGGTCAATTCTCAGGTCCCAACACCACTTGGAAATATTCAGGCTGTTGGTCTCCTCAGAGTAACTGACAGACTGCAGCTCTGACTGTCTCTGTACTCACTGTTTTCATTCAGGCTTTTCCACTAGTTGGTGCCTAATCTACTTCTGTATAGTTCCTTTCAAAACTCAGAGCTCCAGGATTATCTTCTGTATCTCTGTCAATTGGTTTTTATTTTCTTTGTTGAAGAGGGTCTGTGTCACTTGTCTGTCTATTCCTCCATCTTACCAGAAACCCACAATTGCTTCTTAAAGGCTTTGCTCTGGAAGTGGCACACATCACTTTTTCTCACATTCCAGGGAAAACTGAAATCATTCTAATATTTTAAGGAGGGAATTAAATACAAGAGACTGGATACAAAAGTATGAGAAGGGCTGGAGGAGCAAGATGCAAAAGATGAGGTTACCCAGAGATTTCTAATTGCTGGAAGCCACTCTTACCCATAAGCTAGAGGAGCAAAAGGGAAAATGGTGCTATCCAGAGCCTGTGTTCATTGCAGGCAGAGCATCTGCTTCTGCTGCCATTGGACCACCACTACTGCCCTGCAGTACTCCTGCTGATGCTGCAGTCTGGAAATCTGGTCACCTGCTTCTGATGCTGTTACTTCCAGAACTAGAGTTCATGACTCCACATGGCTGAGGCTGCTGGAGTGCGTGTTGCCACCACTACCACCATCATCACTGGAACAGTGCTGCTTGATCAGAAATGTGGGAACCCATACCCACCATATTGTTTCTGCTGTTGCAGCAGCTGCTGTTCCTACCACTGCTGGAGAAAGGAAAAAGGCTTCTCTCTCCTGTCTTCCTCTCAAACTCCCATCAGTGCCACTCATTGCCAAAACCTAATAAGAACCTAGTTGCTAAAGGGATCTGAGAAATGTAGTTTGCAGGCTTCCAGCCCCTTGCAATACAGAGGACAGCAGAGTAGGGTGGAAATAGAATTGAGAAAGAACAGACAAGTGACTGATAGAATAAATTCAGAGGACTGAATGTTGTAGTACCAGTCACCTTTCTGCAGTGTTTGCTGAGACATGCCACTTCAAAACTGGTCCATGAACCTCCCTACCCCTACCACTAGATTTCCATAAAGAGGGCTAGGGTAGAAGTGCTGAGATTGTAAAGGAAGGCAGACTACCTTCTCTCTTCATTTTTCAAAAGTGTTTAAAATTGTTCCCTTCCCTAAAGCCCTGGATGGTGGACCCAAAAGAATTGGCTCATGAAGTTTGTGGTATCCTAAAAAAGAGGAGTCTTACTCTTAGATTACCCAATTTTCTTTCCTAGGAGTGGCTGGAGGGTTTGAACTGCCAGCCTTCTGGTTAAGAGTCAAATGCCTTATGGACTTCATCAACACCACAATTCAAAGACATCATCTCTTTCTTTGGAATGGGCGCAAATACCGATCTCTTCCAGTCGTTGGCCAGGTAGCTAGCTCTCTACTAAATTTCTTGGCATAAAGGAGTAAGAGCCTCCAGTACTGCATTTGTTTGTTAAAATATCTCAATGGGTATTCTATCAATTCTTGGAGCCTTGTTTTACACCAATTCCTTCAATACAGCTTAGACTTCTTTCTGTAACATTTGTTCTTATCATATGCTACCTCTTGAAATTCTTGAACATTGACCAATTCTTATTGGTACAGTGACTCTGTGTATTCCTTCCATCTTCTTTTGATGCTTACTGCATTGTTCAATATTTTGCCCCTAGAATCCTTCAACATTGCAACCTGGGTCTTGAATTTTTTCTTCAGTTCTTTCAGCTTGAGAAATGCTGAACGTATTCTTCCCTTTTGGTTTTCTAACTCCTGGTCTTTGCACATTTCATTATAATACTTTACTTTGTCTTCTCAAACCACCTTTTGAAATCTTCTGTTCATCTCTTTTATTTCATCATTTCTTCCATTCGCTTTAGCTACTTTCCATACAAGAACAAGTTTCAGTCTTTTCTGACATCTATTTTTGTCTTTTCTTCCTTTCTTGTCTTTTTAATGGTATGCTTTCTTCATGTATGATGTTCTTGATGTTATTCCACAACTCATCTGGTCTTCAGTCATTGGTGTTCAATGCATCAAATTATTCTTTAGGTGGTCTCTAAATTCAGGTGGGATATAATCAAGGTTGTATTTTAGCTCTAGTGGACTTGGTTTCATTTTCTTCAGCTTCAACTTGAACTTGCATATGAGCACTTGATGGTCTGTTCCACAGTTAGCTCCTGGCCTTGTTTTGACTGATGATATTGAGCTTCTTCATCCCCTCTTTCCACAAATGTAGTTAACTTGATTCCTGTGTGTTCCATCTGGCAAGGTCCATGTGTGTAGCTGCCGTTTATATTGTTGTAAAAGGGTATTTGCAATGAATAATTCATTGGTCTTGCAAAATTCTATCATGTAATCTCCAACATCATTTTTATTACCAAGGCCATATTTTCCAACTACCAACAATTATTTATTTCCAACTATTGTATTCCAATCACCAGGAATAACCAATACATCTCGATTGCATGTTTGGTCAACTTCAGACTGCAGAAGTTGGTAAAAATCTTCAATTTCTTCATCTTTGTCTTCAGTGGTTAGAGTATAAATTTGAATGATAGTAGTATTAACTGGTTTTCCTTGTAGGTGTATGGATATTATCCTATCACTGACAACATTGTATTCCAGAAAAGATCTCAAAATGTTCTTTTAATGGTGAATACCATGTTATTCCTCTTTAATTTGTCTTTCCCAGCATAGTAGATTATCTGATTCAAAATGACCACCACCAGTCCATTTCAGCTCACTAATGCCTAAGATATTGATCTTTGTGCATTCCATTTCATTTTTACAACTTCCAATTTTCCTAGATTCATTACTTTGTACATTGCATGTTCTGATTATTAATGAATGTTTGCAGCTGTTTCTTCCCATTTTGAGTTGTACTTCATTAGCAAGTGAAGGCCCCAAAAGCTTTACTCCATCCATGTCATTAAGGTCGATTTGGAGGAAGTAGCTCTTCCCCAGTCATATTTTGAGTGCCTTCTGACCTGAGGGGTTTATCTTCTGGTCCTATCTCAGACAATAATCCATTGCCATTCATAAAATTTTCCAGTGGTATATCTGACAGTGTTTCACTGCTATTCATAAGGTTTTCTGTCACCATTTTTTTTTTTTAGAAATGGCTGACCTCATCCTTCCCAGTCTGGAAGCTCCACTGAAACCTGTCCACCATGGGTGACTGTGTTTGTGTTTGAAATAGCAGTGGCCTAGCCTCCAGCCTCACAGCAACACATAAGCAGCCACAGAACAACAAACTGACAGGCAAGTGGTGGTTAAATTTATATTAGTTGAATTTATTAACTAATAAGTTTATAAAGTTAAAGTTATTTAACTTTAATATAAGTTTAAACAATGACATGCAGATAATGGTTATTAGATTAGACAGCACAGGTGTCTAGGGTAAAGAGGCTAAGTAAGGTTGGGAGCTGTAGGCCTGCTGGGGACCTCTGTAAAGGAACATGGTATGCTGCCAACTGAATCTATAGACAACGAACTAGGTTAGTGGTGGCAAGGATAAAATTTAACTGAAACGTTTTCATATCAGTTGGTAAATAGCCACTGCTGCCACTTCCCCAAGTCTCTTGCCACCCAGCCACTCTCACCCCACCCCCAGGACACCCCAGAATTCTGAGCTATCAAGTGGAACCCCCCACTGCCCCCAGCATCTGGCCTGGCACAGTAGGGAGCTTTCAGGACCCTGCTCCAGGGGTGAGCTAGTGACTGTTCTCATGGGTTGGTGCCTGTGTCATTCTGGTTGTTAAATATCTGGAACATCACCCCTGGTGATGGACCAGAAAGATCCCAGCAGCTGCTGTGTGGTTATTCTTGTAGGAGAATGGCCATTATGAGCCACAGGAAGAGGCCTGCCCCAACTCACTGTGGGTGGTCACATGAGGATTCTTTTTTTTTTTTTTCTTTCTTCCTCCTCTCTAAAACCCACACTGGAGAAGAAATCACAAGAAAGGGATGGTTTATAAGAGCTCTCCTGGCACCCCCAGCTACTGGAGCTTTAAGTCTGGCCTTCAAAAGGTGGGATAGGGAAAAGAGCTTTAAATCAAATGTGAAATGGAAAGTTAAACTTGTTTGAAGGAATCTAAACAAACAAAAGTGATTGAAATTGTGGTCTCACAATTGGTGTAGGGATGGATAGAAGGAGTCACCACCGTTACTCAGGTGCTGAGCTCCTTACTGACCTCCTTCTCCTGCCTGCTATTGCCAATCTCTAGCATAGTCCCCACCTTCACCTTGGCCTTGGGTTACTAAACCACTTAGCCCAGTGCTTACCCCCTCCTCTGATCACTTACACACACACACACACACACACAGGCATGTTTGGCCAGCTCTTAAGACTTCCAGGTGTCTTTGGGAATACAGGAGCAGACCAAGGCACACAGGGACCCGTCATTAAGGAAGTGAGCTATCATGGGAGCTCCACACACTCCGCTTGTGGAAAACACCTGGCTCAAGTTGGGCCAATCAGACGATGTCTCCTGGGAATGTGGAATTTTGAACGGAGAAGCACATAAATCTCAGAATTGTTACAGCACAATCATGCTGATGGCAGTGCTCTGGGAAGAAAGTCCCATGATTGCTTACGGCAAGGGGGCTCTCGGCCTGCCCTTCTGCCAGTAATTTCTTGGTTGTTCAACCCTTTCTTTGAGTCCATGAGATACCCTAACATGTCACCCCTGTCCTCCTTCTCTCCCTTCTCTACTCTTTTTCCCCTTAAGTTAGCCAGAGTTGGTTTCTATGGCTTACAGACAAATGACTCTTAACTAACAGAGGTCTTTCAAGGTCAAACAGGAGGTGCAGTGAGAGGCAGGCACCAACAGAGGGGGCTGTGGGCTCACTCTGAAGAGGGTTTTGAGTGACCCCCAAAGGTTCCAAAGGCCTTTGAAAGGAAGATGCCAGGCAGTAGGGAAAAGGCTCTTCTTTGCAGTATTTTATTCTGGCAAGATCAGGAACAGTGTACAAGGAGATGGTGAGATGGAAAGTCAGGCCTTTGTCCCATTCACAGCTTACAACAGACACTTCACTCACTCTGTGGCCTTGGTAAAGTCTGACCTAACTTCTCTGGTTTCCTCATTCGTAAAACTAAAACCAAGACAGACCAAACCCAGTGGCACTGAGTCGATTTTGACTCAGTGATGCCATGTGTTACAGAATAGAGCTGCTCCATGGGTTTCTTGGCTATAATCTTTATAAAAGCAGATCATCTGGCCTTTCTTCTGAAGTGTCTCTGAGTGGGTTTGGACCACCAAACTTTAGGTTAGAAGATAGCAAAAAACATTTGGGCCACCCAAGGACCCATAAAACAAAGATAAAACTAGAACTATCTGGGGCACCTGCCTGCTGGCTAGGAAGATAGATGCCTGTGCAGGAATGTACTGGGTCAGGGGAACCATGCAAGTAGCCATCTGATGAAAAGGAAAACTCAAGACTGAATTCTGGAGTCAGTTTCCACTCCATGTTCCAGCTCCTACTCTTGGGCAGGCATACAGGAAGGCGAAAGAATGGGGCACAGGACAAGCCTGATTCAAAGCCCCACTCTGCCCTGCACTCCCTGCTATGACTTCAGTTTGCTGATACTTGCTTTCATCTTCTCTTAAGCAGGATTAATAATGGTCCTGGTTCAAAGCATTTGTTGCCAGCATTAACATAAGATAATGCATGAAAAAAAAGTACATAGCTGGTGTCAGGCACATAGTAGGTGCTCAACAAATAGAAACTGCTCCCCAGGGCCTAACGTTAAGCTCCAGCTTCTTGCTGAGACAAGATGATGGTCTGGGACAGTATAATCTGAACAGGGACTGGAGCCTCACTCAACCTCACTTATTTGGAGACAAAGCCTGTCATGTTAGGAGTCCAGCCCTGCTGTGTGTGGCTGGAGAACTGGAAGCTAGACAGCCAAGAGGTAGCCTGGGGGCAGAGTGGGTGGAGCTGAAAGTGACCTGGAGAATATCTTCCATGTTTCTTATACTTGCTTAAAATGAGAAACTTTGGGGTGGTTTCTGGGAATCTGCATTTTGTGTAAACTGAAGTTTGAGAACTATTGACTTGCCCATTTTACTTATTTTAAATTCAGGAAAATAGATGACCCAAGGGGGAGAAATAAAAGCAGATTAGTGGATGAGCTTGGGTGAGGTCTGTGAGTGATGTGGGGAGCACTGGGTGGTAAAGGACAGGCCCACAGAATAAACCAGATGTGAAAAGGTAAAGACACAGGGTTTGATGATATAAAGAAATGTTTTTCCTGTTGAAAAAGAACAGCAGCAGCGGCAGCAACAAAATACTTCCATGATCTGAATGCTGGAAGGGGAATTTGTAAGTGGGGAGATATCTCCAATTAAATCGAACCAATCCTGCTTCCCCTTCCCTTGCTGTGGCTAAACTGGGCTGCCAAGCAGGTATGCACCCTTAAAATTGTGACAGTTGATAAAATATTGAAATACTAACGTATTACTTGGCACATGGTAAATAGTAACTGCAATGAATATTAAAATTAAGTATTTATATATGTGAATTACAATATCAACTCATTGCTTTGGAGGATACCATCACGAACATAGATAAATGGGCCTCCTAAAATAGCAGCTTCTCAGTAACGTTAGCTGCACAGTCTACTCACTCGCCCACGTCATGTCAGACAGCGCCCGCTGCCTTGCTCACGCTTTACGAAGCACTCTGTGCCTTAGAGGAATCATCCGTTTATCTTTATTCTCAAATTACTCACTTGCTAGTGCTTCTAAATCATTTAGCTTTTACTTTGATTTTCTTGTTGTTGCATTGTAATACTTGTGTAAATAGTAAATGTTTGTCTTAGGCTGGGTTCTCTAGAGAAGCAAAACCAGTGAGGCTTGTATATATATACAGACAGAGAGAGAGAAATTTATCTCAAGAAAGTGGTTCATGTAGTTGGAGAGGCTGGCAAGTCCCAAGTCCATGGGTCAAACATCAAGCTGTAGGTTTTCCTGACTCACACAGTTGCTGGGGCTGATGAACTCAAGATTGGCAGGCAACACAGCAGGCTGCTATATTCAGCTCTGCAGAAGAAAACTGAGGTGGTCTACTTCCATAAAGATTTACAGCCTTGGAAACCCGATGAGAGTCACTGTGAGTCAGAATCAACTTGATGGCAGTGATTTTTTTTTTTTTTTTTTTAATAGTAGGTTGCTGGCTTCAGAGTCTTATGGATCCAAGATTGGCAGGTTAATTGTCAGATTGTTGGTTCATAGGCTGTGAAGGCAACAATCCCAAGATTGGTAGGCAATATTACAGGCCACTGGTTCACGTCCAGCAACTGGAGATGTTGATGAGGCAGGTGCAGATCCAGATCCAGCAGAAAGCCAGAGATCTTTGCCAGGACGTCCATTTGTATATATTAGAAGCAGACCACACCCCTGAGGAAACTCTCTTTCAACTGATTGGCTGCTCATAGCATATTCCCTGTTGGAGGTGATTGCATTATATCAGATCTCATCATAGGGGATGACTACATCATAACTGCTAAACCACTAAGAATCATGGCCCAGCCAAATTGACATGTTGTCGTTGTTGTTAAGTGCCGTCGAGTCGTTTCTGACTCATAGAGACCCCATGCACAGCAGAACGAAACACTGCCCGATCCCGCGCCA
>NW_006922654.1:239344-261128 GCF_000298275.1 Orycteropus afer afer
TGCCTAAGGCACTTGACTGCTAACCAGAAGGCTGGCAGTTCAAATTCACCAGCCACTCCTCAGAAGGAAGGTTGGGCAATCTACTTCCGTAGTGATACTGCCTCAGCAACCCAAGGAGGGATCGCTATGAGTTGGGTCTGACTCGATGGCAAACAACAACATACACACACACACACACACACACACACGATGGGCATGATGGGCTCAGATATAGCAAGGATCATATGGCTGGCACAGGAGACTGGCCAGTGTTTCATTCTGCTGCACATAGGGTCACTCACTCTGAGTCGGAGATAACTCGACAGCACCTAACAACATATTTGTATTTTGGGAATTGTTTTGGTTACTTAGTGCTGCTCTAACAGGAATATACCACAAATGGGATGGCTTTAACAAACAGGAGTTTATTCTCTTACAGTTTTGGAGGCTAGAAGTCCAAGTTCAAAGTGCCAGGCTTTAGAGGCTGGGTGAAAGCCCCTCAACCTTGGACTTCAGCTCTGTCTCTTGCTCCCTGTCCACTGAAGCTGGAGGCTTTCTTCACTCAGGCAGCTGCTGGCTGCTGAGGCTGACAAATCCATGGTCAACAGGTAAAAAGGCACACTCTTGATATTACCAAACCACATGGCAGGCCATTGATTCAAGTCCATTAACAATCCCAAGAATGGTAGACAACATGGCAGGCTGCTGAATGATCACTTGGCTACCTGCAGGATTCAACTGTGCCAAAAGCTGGAGGTCTTCCTCAAAGTTGCTTCTTACACACTAGAAGCAGAACATCCCTAAAGCAGCCACTCAGCTGCTCCAGGAGGTTCCACCACGAGTTGATTACCAATCTCACCATGGGAAATAACTACAACCAGCTGCTCAGCCACTCAAAACCAGGCCCAGCCAAGCTGACATACAATCTTAACTACTACAGGAATAAAAAACATATGTATTATTTCAACAAAATGATGAATATATTATCAATGCTAGTGAAGTAAATGTGAGGTCAAAAAGTGCTCATAAGTTATTAACCATTAACACATTGACCATACTTATTCAATCTATATGCTGAGCAAATAATACAAGAAGCTAGACTATATGAAGAAGAACGTGGCATCAGGATTGGAGGAAGGATCATTAACAACTTGCGATATGCTGATGACACAACCTTGCTTGCTGAAAGTGAGGATGACTTAAAGCACTTACTGATGAAGATTGAAGAATACAGTCTGCAGTACAGATTACACCTCGATGTAAAGAAAACAAAAATCCTCATAACTGGACCAATAAGCAGCATCACAATAAATGGGGAAAAGATTGAAGTTGTCAAAGACTTCACATTGCTTGGTTCTACAATTGGTGCCAATGGAAGCAGCAGTCAGGACATCAGACGGCGAATAGCACTGGGCAAGTCGGCTGCAAAGGACCTCTTTCAAGTGTTAAAGAGCGAAGATGTCTCCTTGAAGTGTAAGGTGCACCTGACACAAGCCAGGGTATTTTCAATTGCCTCATATGCTTGTGAGAGCTGGACAATGAATAGGGAAGACTGGAGAAGAGTCGATGCTTTTGAGTTGTGGTGTTGGTGAAGAATGCCAAAAGTATCATGGATTGCTAAAAAAACTAACAAATCTGTCCTGGAAGAAGTGCAGCCAGAATGTTCCTTGGAAGAAAGAATGGCCAGGCTTCATCTCACCTACTTTGGTCATGTTGTCAGAAGGGACTATCCCTGGAGAAGGATGTCATGCTTGGTAAGGTGGAGGGTCGACAAAAGAGGGGAAGACCCTCAATGAGATGGATTGACACAGTGGCAGCGGTGATGGGCTCAAATATAGCAAGGATCATGGAGCTGGAGCAGGACCAGGTGGTGTTTCATTCTGCCGTGCACAAGTAGCTATGAGTCAGAGACAACTCAACGGCACCTAACAAAAGTACAACAAATTAGGTTCTTCCTTTCTACTATTCTCTATCATAACATTCTGTTTATTTTTTAATAGGACTTTTTTGTTTATTTGTTTATATTGTTAAATTGTTGATCTTCTTAAAACTATTGTTGTTGTTGTTACGTGCTGTCAATTCGACTCATAGCAGCTCCTCTTTGAGTTTCCGACACAGTATCACAAAGGAAGTAGACTTCCCAATCTTCCTTCCAAGTAGTGGCTGGTGGGTTTGAACCGCCAACCTTCTGGTTAGCAGTCACGTGCCTTTAGGCACTATGCTACCAGAGCTCCCTCTTGAAACTATACTCTCCATAAAGGCAGGTTTATAGAGTCTGCTTATTTCTACTTTTTAAAACCTCTTGAACTTACCCTAGTTATTGGTACATAATAAACATGCAAAAAATATTTATGAATAAATGAATGAACTCCACACAAGCTTCTCCCTACTTGCATTCTTATTTCAGCTGCCTCTACTTCCTGGCATGTTCTTGTTTTGTATGAATAATTATGGGTCTGAAGCATGATGGCCCCATGTCATGAATAGGATGAGGTGGTGTGGGTGTTGCCCACACTGCCACCAGCACCAGCTTGCAGAGGATGGTGCTTCTATTGGAGACCCAATTGGGAAATGCAGGGTAGCTGGAAAAGGTTCCGTGGGATTCTGAGGGAAGAACACAGGACTGAGTCCTAGGCAGAACTCTGCTGGCCTCTCTGTGGTCATGAGCGAGGCTGGCTCAGAGCTGCCAAATTTACATGTCCAACCCAGGCCCTGAAGTTCAAACTTGTATATATAACTTCTAAGAGGCATCTGTTCCCTTCTTACCAGCCAGACCACTTCACTTCACTCCTCAAGGCCCTTACCATGCCTCCATCTCTGTGACATTCTCACTGGGTTTCCCACCACTGCCCTTGCCCCTGTTCATTCTCCCCACAGAAGTCAGAGGGAACCTTTAAAAACATAAGTCAGTTTGTTGTTACATTATGGGGATTTCAATCAATGTCATGAAACAAAATGTGTATGGGTTGTTGAATGGAAAATCAATTTGCTCTGCAAACTTTCACCAAAATCACAATAAAAAGTTAAAACAACAAAAACATAAGTCAGACCAAGGCACCCTTTTGCTTAGAATCCTTCAGCAATTTCCCAGCCCATGTCAAGGTCAAAGCCCTCATGATAGTTATAAGTCTCTATACCTCTGGCTCCCCACCTTTACCCTCACCTCTGACCTCATTTCACAGTACTTATCCATTGTTCACTCTGCACTGGCCACCTTGTTATTCCTTGAAGACACAAGACAGTCCTATCTCAGGGCCTTTATTCTTATTCTTCTCTCTGCCCAGACGCTCTCCTCCCAGATATGCACATGGCTTCTACCCACCTCCTTGGTAGGTCAATGTCACCTCAGTGATGCCTTCTCTGATAGCCCTCTACAAAATTATAGTCCTCCTCTAGCCCCAGAAGACCTTATCTCCCTCCCCTGAAGGGTCTTTTCCCTGGGGAGGGAGAGTCATCTGGTTGTAGGTTGACTACATTGGACTCTTTCTATCATGGAGGAATTGGAGATATGTTCTCACTGGAGTAGACATATATTCTACATATGGATTTGCCTTCCAATCTGTACCACCATCCATGAACTTATTCACTATCATGATATTTTACACAGCATAGCTTCTAATCTAGGAACTCATTTCACTGCAAAAGAAGTGTAGCATTGGGGTCACACTCATGGAATTCTCTGGCTTTCTTTCTCCATCATCCAAAAGCAGTTGGCCTATAGAGTGGTGGAATGGCCTAATGAAGAATCAGCTGTAGAACCAGTTTGGAGAAAATACCCTGAGAGAATCACATTCTGTCTTATTATGTGTGGTATGGAGCTCTGGTGGCTTAGTGTCTAAGGCATTTGACTGCTAACTGGAAGGCTGGTGGTTCAAACCCACCAGCCACTCCTCAGAAGGAAGGTTGGGCAATCTATTTCTATAGTGATAGCACCTCAGAAACCCAAGGAGGGGTTGCTATGAGTCAGATCTAACTCAACGGCAGTGGGTTTGTTTTGTTTTTTGGTTTTATGTGCTATGAGTTGGTGATCAATATATGGTTCTGTCTCTCCTATGGCCACGATATGTGGGATTAGGAATCAATTGGTGGAAGTGGGACTGGCTCGTTATTACACTTAATAAAGGGAGCTCTGGTGGCATAGTGCCTAAGGCACTTGACTGCTAACCAGAAGGTTGGCGGTTCAAATCTACTCCTCAGAAGGAAGATTGGGCAATCTACTTCCATAGTGATACTGCCTCAGAAACCCAAGGAGGGGTCACTATGAGTCAGAGATGACTCACCGGCATATAACAACAACAACAATAACACACTCAAAGTTTTTTTTCTTTTTTGCATCTCATTCCAGAAAATTTAAGCTCTGCTGGTTTGAAGGTGTTGGTTCCCAAGGAAAGAACACTTCAACTAGGGGATACAAAGACGGTTCCATGGAATTGGAAGCTGAAATTGCCATATGGCTATTTTGGCTCCTCAACCCACTAAACCAACAGACAACAAAGGAGGCTATATTTTCTGGCTAGCATGACTGATCCTGATTTCCAAGGGGGAAATTTGAGTGATGTTACACAAAGGATTCAGAGAACACCGTCTAGAACCTAGGGATTTCTCTAGGGTGCCTCTTAGTACTTCTGTGTCCAGTAGTAAAGTCACAAAAAACTAGCCAAAGTAAAAACAGGACCTTTGAGGATTCATCTGAGGATCTTCCCAAAAGCAAAGGAAACATGAAATGAGTAAGAGAAGAAGGATGTTCTCTATATAAATTTCTCTCTCTCTCTCTCTCTCTCTCTATCTCTCAACTATCTATCTATTTATCATCTATCTCTACCACTCATCCATCAGTTTGTTATGTTGATGGCTTACATGTTGCTGTGAGTCTAGAGGCTATGCACCAGTATTGCAAATATCAGCAGGGTTGGTCACCCATGGTGGACAGGTTTCAGCAGAGCTTCTGGACTAAGACAGATTTAGAAGACTTCTGAAACTATTGATCAGGAAAAACCTTATGAGTAGTAATCTGGTATATTACTAGAAAACATTATCAATAGCCATGAAACTTTGTCAGATACAGTACCAAAAGACAAACCCCTCAGATTGGAAGGCACTCAAAATACAACTGATGAAAAGAGCTGCCTTCTCAAAGTAGAGTCAACCTTAATGATGTGGATGGAGAAAGCTTTTGAAAACTTCATTTGCTGATGGAGCATAATTCAAAATGGGAAGAAACAGCTGCAAACATTCATTAATAATCGGGATGTGGAATGTGTGAAGTTTTGAATGTACAAAAATTGGAAATTGTTAAAAATGAAATGGAATGCATCAGGATCAATATCCTAGGCATTAGTGAGCTAAATGGACTGGTAGTGTCCATTTTGAATCACATAATCATATGGTTTACGATGCCGGAAATGACAAATTGAAGAGGAACGGCATCACAGTCATCATCTAAAGAACGTTTCAAAATCTATCCTGAAATACAATGTTGTCAGTGATAGGATAATATCCATATGCATACAAGGAAGACCAGTTAATACTACTATCATTCAAATTTACTCATCAACCCCTAAAGCCAAAGGTGAAGAAATTGAAGATTTTTACCAACTTCTGCAGTCTGAAATTGACTAAACATGTAATCAAGATGTATTATTATTATTATTACTTTTAAAAGATGTATTGATTATTACTGGTGATTGGAATGTGTAAGTCAGAAACAAAGAAGTATTGGTAGTTGGAAAATACATCCTTGGTGATAGGAATGATGTTGGAAATCATATTATAGAATTTTGCAAAACTAATGACTTATTCATTGCAAATATCTTTTTTCAACATAAGTGGCAGCTATACACATGGATCTTGCCACATGGAACACACAGGAATCAGATAGCCTACATCTTCGGAAAGAGGCAATGGACAAGTTTAATATCTTCCATCAAAACAAGGCCAGGGGCTAACTGTGGAACAGACCATCAATTGCTCATATGCAAGTTTAAGTTGAAGCTGCAGAAAATTAAAACAAGTCCACTAGAGCCAAAATACAAGCTTGATTATATCCCACTTGAAGTTAGAAACCACCTGAAGAACAGGTTTGACACATTGAACACCAATGACCAAAGACCAGACAAATTGTGGGATGATATCAAGAACATCATACATGAGGAAAGCAAAAGATCATTAAAAGACCAGAAAGGAAGAAAAGACCAAAACGGATGGCAAATGAGACTCTGAAACCTGCTCTTGAATGGAGAGTAGCTAAAGTGAATGGACAAAATGACAAAATAAAACAGCTGAACGGAAGATTTCAAAGGGTGGCTCGAGAAGACTAAGTAAAATATTATAATGAAATGTGCAAAGAACTGGAGTTAGAAAGCCAAAAGAGAAGAACACACTTAGTATTTCTCAAGCTGAAAGAACTGAAGGAAAAATTCAGCCCTCGAGTTGCAATATTGAAGAATTCCAGGAGCAAAATACTGAATAATGTGGTAAGCACCAAAAGTAGATGGAAGGAATATACAGAATCACTGTACCAAAAAGAATTGGTTGATGTTCAAGTATTTCAGGAGGTAGCATATGATCAGGAGCCAATGGTATTAAGAAGATATTCCAGTGGCCAACAAACACATGAAGAAATGTTTGTGATCACTAGTCATTAGAGATGCAAATCAAAACAACAATGAGATACCATATGTTTTGGTTACCTAGTGTTGCTCTGACAGGAATATACCACAAATGGGATGGCTTTAACAAATAGGAGTTTATTCTCTTACAATTTTGGAGGCTTTAAGTCCAAATTCTAAGTGCCAGGCTCTTGGAGGTGGGTGAAAGCCCCTCAGCCTTGGGCTTCAGCTCTGCCTCCTGCTCCCAGCCTACTAAAGCTGGAGGATTTTCTTCACTCAGACAGCTGGTGGCTGCTGAGGCTGACAAGCCCAAGGTTGACAAGTAAAAAGGCACAGTCCCAATGTTACCAAACAACACAGCAGGCCACTAATTCAGGTCCAGATGAATTCCCAAGATCAGCAGGACATGGCAGGCTGTTGAACAATGCCTTGGCTACATGCAGGGTTCAATTGTGCCAAAAGGCTAGAGACCATTCCTAAAACTTCTTATATATGGGAAGCAGACTACATCCTTAAAGCAGCTACTCAGCTGCTTGTGGTAGATCCTACCATGGAGTTGATTGCCAGTCTCATCATGGGGAATAACTATCACCAGCTGCCCAACCACTCAACCAGCCCCAGCCAAGTTGACATACAACCTTAACTACCACACGATCTCATCCCAGCGCTAATAGGAAAGTTCAACAAGACAGAAAATAACAAATGCTGGCAAGGATGTGGAGAGATTGTGACCCTTATACACTGCTGGTGAGGTGGTAAAATGATACAACCACTGTAGAAGTCAGTATGGCAATTCCTTAAGTTGAAAATAGAAATACCATTTGATCCAGCAATCCCATTACTAGGTATATATCCTAAAAAAGTGAGAGCCAGGACATGAATAGATATATGCATACCCATGTTCATCACAGCACTATTCACAATACCAAAGAGATGGAAACAACTTAGGTGCCCATCAACAGAAGACTGGATAACCAAGCTATGGTACATACACAATGGAATATTATGCAACACTAAAGAATGATGTAGAATCCATGAGACACTGTGTAACATAGATGAACTTGGAGGACTTAATGCTGAATAAAATAAGTCGCTCACAGAAGGACAAATATTGGATTAGTCTACTAGTGTAAAAAGGTTTATATATGGAAGGAAACTATCTTTTTTGGTTACCAGGGATTGATGTGTGTTTGTGGGGGGAGGAGTTGCTAGACAGGTTTTTTTTTTTTTTAAAAAAAAAAAAAAGTAAAACCAATGGTACTGAGGGAAGAAGTCCAAGCTGGACTGAAGGAATTGGAAGAGAACAAGGTTCCAAGAATTGACAGAATAGCCACTGCGATGTTTCAACAAATGGATGCAGTGCTGGAGGTGCTTCCTCGTTTATGCCAAGAAATTTGGAAGACATCTACCTGGCCAATTGACTGGAAGAGATCCATATCTGTGCCCATCCCAAAGAAAGGTGATCCAACAGAATGTGGAAATTATCAAACAATACCATTAATGTCACATACAAGTAAAATCTTGCTGAAGATAATTCAGAAACGGCTGCAGCAGTATACTGACGGGGAGCTTCTGGAAATGCAAGCTAGGTTCAGATGAGGATGTAGAATGAGGGATATCATTGCTGATGTCAGATGGATCTTGGCTGAAAGCAAAGAATACCAGAAAGATGTTTACCTGTGTTTCAATAACTATGCAAAGGCATTTGACTGTGTGGATCATAATAAATTATGGATAACACTGAAAAGAATGGGAATTCTAGAACCCTTTATTGTGCTTATGAGGAACCTGTGCATAGACAAAAAGGCTGTTGTTCAAACAGAACAAGGGGATACTGCATGGTTTAAAATTAAGAATGGTGTGCCTTAGCATCATGTCCTTTCACGTACTCAATCTGTATGCTGAGTAAATAATCCTAGAATCTGAACAATATGAAGAAGAATGCAGCATCAGGATTGAAGGAAGAGTCATTAACAATCTGTGATATGCAGATGGCACAACCCTGCTTACTGAAAGTGAAGAAGACTCGAAGCACTTACTGATGAAGATCAAAAAGTACCATCTGCAGTATGGATTGTTGTTGTTGTTGTTGTTATGTGCCATTGAGTCGGCCCCGACTCATAGCGACCCCTCCTTGGGTTTCCGAGGCAGTATCACTACGGAAGTAGGATTGCCCAACCTTCCTTCCGAGGAGTGGCTGGTGGGTTTGAACCGCCAGCCTTCTGGTGAGCAGTCAAGTGCCTTAGGCACTATGCTACCAGAGCTCCTCAATATAAAGAAAACAAAAATCCTCACAACCAGACAGATAAGCAACATTGTGATAAATGGAGAAGAGATTGGAGTTGTCAGAGATTTCATTTTACTTGGATCCACAATCAACATCCATAGAAGCAGCAGTTAAGAAATCAGATATTGTATTGCACTGGGCAAATCTGCTGCAAAAGACCTCTTGAATGTGTTGAGAAGCAAAGCTGTCACTTTGAAGAGTAAGGTGAGCCTAACTCAAGCCATTTTCATTTTCAATAGTCTCATATGCACACGAAAGCTGGACAATGAATAAGGAAGACAGAAGAGTTGATGCCTTTGAATTGTAGTGTTGGCGAAGAATACTGAAAATGCCATGGATTGCCAGAAGAACGAACAAATCTGTCCTGGACGAAGTGCAGCTGCAATGCTCCTTGGAAGTGAGAATGGCCGGACTTTGTCTCATTTATTGATCATGTTGTCAGAAGGCAACATTTCCTGAAGAAGGAGATCATGCTTAGTAAAATAGCAGATCAGAGAAAAAGGGGAAGACCTCAATGAGGTAGATTGACACAATGGCTGCAATGATGGGCTCAAGCATAACAGGAATTGTGAGGATGGTGCAGGACTGGGCAGTGTTTCGCTCTGTTGTACATGGGGTCACATGGGTTTGGAGCCAACTCGACAGCACCTAACAACAACATGATCTATTACCTATCCATCCCTGAGATGGTTAAACAAACAAGGGCTGCAGCAACTACGAATATTTCCTTCCTTTTTTGTTATAACTATACAAATAATTAATATCTTATGTCTGCATATTAATTATTTTATTATCGTCTCTCTTTCTTCCACTTATAATATTATGCGAACTTTTGGAGATTAACTTTACAGTTTACTTTTATTTTACAGTTTATTCTTTGGGTAACTGAATTCAGTTGGGATTATGACCACATTTGAGGAATAATTAATTAATGTATCTTAGAAATTGATTGGTTCATTTTGCTCATCTATAAAATGAAAAAAAATAATACAAAGACAAAAATAATAATACAAAGACACAACTTTTATAATAAAAAATAATATAATATAATTATATATATATAAAATAAAAAAATAATACAAGACATAGCTTTTTAGGTAATTAAAAAACAATAACAACAAAAAACAATTTATGATCCATGACCGCCCCCTGGAGGAAAAACTAAAATATTGACTCCATGAAAACCCTTTGAGTCCACTTGATTCTGACTCGTAGTGATCCTGTGGGTCAGAATAGAACTGCCCTACAGGATTTCTAAGGCTGTATTCTTTTCCCAAGCAGACTGCCACATCTTTCTTCTGCCAAGAGGCTGGTGGGTTTGAACCGCCGACCTTTTGGTTAGCAGCTGAATACTTTTACCACTATGACACCAGAGCTCCTAAAGAGAACCTACCAGTGTATATATATTTATATATATATATATATCAAGACCACTGGAATGGAAGGTGCAGCACAACAGCTGTGGTTATGGGTCAAGTTGGCAATCAGACCCATGAAACACAAATAGATTTCTTTTTTTTCAGTTGTGAAAATTTACGTATCAAAATATATGCCATCTCCACCATTTTTACATGTACAATTCAGTGACATTGATTATAGTCTTCAAGTTGTGCAACCGTTCCATTATCCTTTTTCAAATCATTCCACTACCATTAACACAAACTCAAGGTCCCCTAAGCAAAAACTGCCCCCTTTTCTCTCCCACCCACCCCTTGTAACCACTAGTAATCTTTGGTTTCTATAAATTTGTTTCTTTCATGTAGTGAGATCATAAAGTATTTTTCCTTTTGTGACTGATTATTTCATTCAGCTTAATGTTGTCAGTGTTCATCCATGTTGTAGCATGTATCAGGACTTCATTTCTCTTTACGGCTAAGTAGTATTCCATTGTGTGTATATACCACATTTTGTTCATCTATTCTCTTGGTTGTTTCCACCTTTTGGCTATTATGCAAAGTGCTGCAATGGACACTGGTGTTCAGGTTTCTGTTTGCATTCTTGCCTTCATGTCTTCTGGGTATGTACTGAGTATTGGGGTTGCTGGATCATATGGTAGTTCTATGATCAACTTTTTGATGAAACAAATGGATTTTAATTTAAATACAAGGCAGGAGATATGGCAGATACGACATCTTCATCTCACTTAGCAATCTAGTCACTACCCAGGTACACAGGTAATTTTACCATCACCTATGGGACATACATGGGAGCTCTGGCAGCATAGTGCCTAAGGCACTTGACTGCTAACCAGAAGGCTGGCGGTTCAAACCCACCAGCCACTCCCCGGAAGGAAGGTTGGGCAATCCTACTTCTGTAGTGATACTGCCTCGGAAACCCAAGGAGGGGTCGCTATGAGTCAGGGCCGATTCGACGGCAAATAACAACAACAACAATGGGACATACACAGCTGCCACAGGAGAACCAAGGTGCTAATGGTCACCTTGTCTCATAGCTGCTGCAGTCTCTTTTTCCCATCAGTACTTATACTGTTCTAGTGGTATAAGACCAAGGCCTACATGCCTATGCACAACTCTTCCAAACCCACACATGGTTCCACACAGCAAAGGAAGCAGACACAACCTCCTTCATTTATCCTAACCCTGCAGTTTCCAAGGAAACTGTGTTGTGGGAGACCAAGGTCAGTGTCGGGCCAGGCTACATCATTCCAGGCCTGATATTAATTATCCTTTTACTCACACAAGGATAATTTAACAGTAGAAAATCAATTACTATGGTTGCCAGTTAACTGGTAAAAGAGAAAACCATATGATCCTATAAAAAATGCAGAAAAATCATTCAACAAAATTGAACACTGATTCATAATAATAATAAATCTTAGCAAATTAGGAGTAGAAGAGAACTTGTTTATAAGAAAAATGAATAAGGTATATGAATTGGAAGGAGACAACACTTGCCCTATTTCAGGTGATGTGACTGCATTTTGAAAATCCAAGAGAACCTAGAGAAGAACTATTTGAATAAGAGAGTTTGGCAGGGATGAAAGATACAAGTTCAACATGCAAATCTCAATAGAATATATATCAATATACAAATAAACTAGAAATATACAAAAATGGGAAACTAGAAAAATGAGATCCCATTCATGATATCAACAATGCTATAAGGTATCTAGGAATATATCTTACAAAGAAGTGCTAGACCTTTAAAGATAAATAAAACATAACAAAACATAACAAAAGCCAGTGGCCGTTGAGTCCATTCCAACTCATGGTGACCAACTGTGTGACAGAGTGGACCTGGTCACATAGGTTTTCAATAGCTGATTTTTTAGAAGCAGATCATCTTCTGCAGCACTGCTGGGTAGGTTTGAATCACCGACCTTCTGGTTAGCAGGCAAGGGCAAATTGCTTGAATCACCCAGGGACCTTTCTGAATGGTTTTGATATATGAACGTCATGAGGGGGCAGTGGTAGAGCCCTGCTGCTGCTGCTGCCACTTATCCTAACAATGTGGGCACATGGGCAGGCTGTCGCCATCTTGGAGCCTCACCTGTCATCCAAAGTTAGTAAGAGAAAAGAGGAACATATTGTGAGTTATAAGGCACAAACAACAATTTCTCACATAGAAAACATGTGGTCAGATTCTTCTCAAGAATGACTTTGCTGGTCTAGAATAGCACTGGGGATACAGGAGTTCTTATAACCAGATCTCAAAGCCTCAATTCTATGAGTGTTATCTTCCTGGAGTTGACTACAGATTGGTGACGTCTGCTGTGTGTGCAGCCATTGCTCAGCTCCGGGAACAATGGGCACAGACCTTAACATCAAGGTTCTTGAGCTAGTGGGAGAGTCAGACACACATGACTACTGTTATAAGTTGTGTTATAGGTTTGGGGAGCGGTGAGGCTTCTGTCTGCAGGAGCTTGGGTGAATGAAGTTCAACTAGGACCTATGACAAGGACTGGTGGTTTCCTCAAGATCAAAAAAGAGGGAATTGAATGATCAAAGGCAAGGAAAAAGAGCATGTGATAAGCATCAGAGCTGTTATAGAGGTAAGTCTTGACTTGAAGTAAGCATAGCCTCTATGGTGCAGTGAATTACTTGGTATGGTTCTTCTAGCCATAGTCTTTGTGGCATCCACCAGATTACTGGATGGAACTATGCAAATATAAGGTGCTTGTGGTCTACCAAGAGAAATGGATAGCTAGTTAACAATGTAAATAAAGTACATGGCACCCTTGCGGGGATTGGACCATGCAAGTAAGGTGTATGGAACCCTAATGGGGGGATGGTTACTGTTCTGGTTACCTAGTGCCACTCTGACAAGAAATATACCACGAATGGGGTGGTCTTAACAAACAGGAGTTTATTCTCACAATTTGGAGGCTTTAAGTCCAAGTTCAAAGTGCCAGGCTCTACGGACTGGGTGAAAGCCCCTCAACCTTGGGGTCCAGCTCTGCCTCCTGCTCCTGGCCCACTGGAGCTAGAAGCGTTTCTTTACTCAGACAGCTGCTGGCTGCTGAGGCTGACAAACCCAAAAGTGACAAGTAAAAGGCACAGTCCTGATGTTACCAAACTACACGGCAGGCCATAAACTTAAGTTTATTGTGAGTCCCAAGGTCGGCAGAGCATAGCAGGCTGCTGAGCAACAACACAGCTACATGCAGGGTCCAAGCATGCCATAGGCTACAGACCATTCCCAAAGCTGCATTTTATATACAGGAAGCAGACCACATACTCAAATTAGCTACTCAGCTGCTTGTGGTAGATCCCACCACGGAGTTGATTGCCAGTCTCATCATGAAGAATAACTACCACCAGCTGCTCAGCCTCTCAACACAAGTCAAGTTGACACACAAACATAACCACCACAGTTACTTTTGTCATTCTGCTAGGCTTAAATTAAGCCCTCCTAAAGGCAGAAGTGGGAGCTCTGGTAGCATAGTGGCTAAGGCACTTGACTGCTAACCAGAAGGCTGGCACTTCAAACCCACCAGCCACTCCTCAGAAGGAAGGTTGGGCAATCCTACTTCCGTAGTGATACTGCCTCGGAAACCCAAGGAGGGGTCTCTATGAGTCAGGGCTGACTCGACGGCACATAACAACAACAACAACAAAGGCAGAAGTGGGGATCTCACTGCCATTAAGAGAAAAGGGCTGGATGTAGAGTGAAGTGCATCCTTAGACCCAAGATCCCTGCACTGGACCTCCTTAGCAGAAACAATGGGTAGAGAAGACTGGTGGCATGAGACATATAGCGAGTTTGCCAGCCCATGGAGTAAGAAAGCTGAGTGCCTTTGAGCAGTGGGCTCGCTGGCCAAGTGGCAAAGTGCACCGAGGTGCACCCATCAGCAGAGCTAAAAGAGCTCGTAACACTTGCCGGAGCAGGACAGAGGCCAGGCCAAGAGGCCAAGGATCAGAGAGGCATGGCTGAGGGCATAGCGTAAGAGACCGCCCTGATGGAAGAATTGTTTCCTGAGCACATCCCTGAACCTGAATTGTAACCTGTTACTTCCCTAATAAACCCCATAATCCTGAGTATTGTCTGTGAGTTCTGTGTGGCCAAATTATTGAATGCAGCAGAGTAGTGAGTGCTATGGGAGGGACTATTGGTGTCAGAATTGGTAAAAAGGTTGAAGGGTGGTGGAATGTCTGGCCTTATAGGAATGAATCTTGGGCTTCTGGTGGTAATTCTATTTCCTCCTCGTGAAGTTAAAGGTCAGAAGATGCTGCTTCCCAACCCTTTTTGTTCTGGTAGCATAGTGCCTAAGGCACTTGACCACTAACCAGAAGGCTGGTGGTTCAAACCCACCAGACACTCCTAGGAAGGAAGATGGGGCAATCTACTTCTGTAGTGATACTGCCTCAGAAACCCAAGGAGGGGTCGCTATGAGTCAGGTCCGACTCAATGGCACATTACAACAGTTAGGGGCTCTAGGAGCCTTGTTATCAGTGGTAATAATTTAAGCAGGGAACCCTAGAGTCTTAGGTTTATTCTGAAGAAAGATTAGCCTGGAAACAGGCTGAAGGTGGATTGGAGGGTATCTTAGGAGCTCTGATAGCATAGTGCCTAAGGTACCTGACTGCTAACCAGAAGGCTGGCGGTTCAAACCCCCAGCCACTCCTCAGAAGGAAGGTTAGGCAATCTACTTCTGTAGTGATACTGCCTTGGAAACCCAAGGAGTCAGGTCTGACTTGACGGCACATAACAACAACATGACAGAAATATCACAGTGGATGTGTTTAACAAACAAATTTATTCTTTCACTGTTTAGAAGTTTGAGTCTGGGGTGTGAACTCTAGGGGAAGGCTTCCTCTCTCTGTTGGCTGTAGGAAGGTCCTTGCCTCCTTTTAACATCTGTGAGCCCAGAGTTCCTTCAAGAACTCCATGTGTCTTAGCATCAGTCTTCTCCTGGATCTAGGAAGTTCTCAGTGCAGAGACTCTGGGGCCAAAGGACACACTCCACTCCTGGCTCTTCTTTCTTCATGGTAGTGAGGTCCCTTTTCTCTGCTCACTTCTCCCTCATTTTCTCTCTTGTAAGATAAAAGGGTGACTTAAGCAAGGGTATGACTTGGGTAAGGGTGGGACTTAAGTAAGGGTGGGACTTGAATAAAGGTATGATTTGAGTCACATACTCTTAAATAAGGCTGTGACTCAAGCCATACTAATCCTGCTTCATTACCATATAGCAGTTAGAATTTGCAACATATAAAATGGAGGATAATTACATCAGATCACAGAATGGAGGACAACTATACAACTTTGGGAATCATAGCCTACCCAAATTGACACATATTTTGTGGAGATAAAGTTCAATCCATGACAGGGGAAGAACCAAACCCAAACCAAACTCACTGCCATTGAGTCAGATCTGATTCATAGCGACCCCTTAGAAAGCCACCATCAACTCTTCCCTAATCTATTGCGTTGACCTCCTGGTCTCCAGGGTTTCACCCAATCCATTCTGGGCACAGTGGTCAGAGCACTATTTAAAGAAATATATCACACTGTGTAACTCCGCCTGTTAAAAACTTTCCATAGCTTGTCAAAGCTCCAAATCTTCCACTTGGCTTATGTCTTAGTTCTCTACTTTTGCTATAACAGAACTGCCACAAGTAGATGGCTTTAACAAATAGAAATTTATTCTCTTACAGTTTAGGAAGCTAGAAGTCTGAGTTTAGAGTGCCAGCTCTAGGGAAAGACTCTCTCTCTCTCTCTCTCTCTGCGTCTTTTGTTCCTAGGAGGATCCCAGCGCAGGGACCCTGGGTCCAAAGAATGTATTCCACCCTGGTTCCTCTTTCTTGGTGGTAGGAGGTTCCCACTCTCTGCTCATTTCTCTCTCCTTTTATCTCTTGTAAGATAAAAGGTGTTGCAGCCCACACCCCAGGGAAGCTCCCCTTACATTGGCCATGATGGTCCTTTTACAATTGATTGGCTTATCATGTCAGATCGCATCATGGAGTATTTTTACATAACTGCCACATTACTAATCATGGCCCAGCCAACTTGACACAAATTTTTTGGGGACACAATTCAGTCCATGACAGTTTATAGGACCCTGCATAGCCCCTGGCCCTACCCACCTCTCCTGCCTGATCTCATTGCTCCTCTGCACACACACACACACACACACACAAGCCATTATGAGATTTATCAATTTTCTACCACTTATGTCAATCTAAGGAGCTTCTGGTCATGTTAAAACATTTGGCTGCTAACCAAAAGGTTGGCAATTTGAATCCACCAGCCACTCCACAGAAGAAATATGAGGCAGTCTGCTTCTGTAAAGATTTACAGCCTTGGAAACCCTATGGAGCAGTTCTACTGTATCCTGAAGTGTCACTATAAGTGGGAATTGACTCAATGGTAGTGGGTTGGGTTTGGTTATGTCAATCTGTGATTTATGTATTAGATGGGTCATTACAAGTTGAATTTTTTTCTTAAAGAGCCAGATGATTAATATTTTAGGCTTTGCAGACCAAAGATCTCTATCTCAACTACTCAACTCTACTGTTGTAATGTGAAAGCAGGCACAGACAATACATAAATGAATGAGTGTGATTGTGTTCCAATACTACTTTACTTGTGTACACTAAAACTTGAATTTCATGTAATCATGAAATATTACTCTTGTTTTGATTTTTTTCAACCATTAAACATTTAAAAGCTACCTGTACACCAATGTCCATTGCAACACTTTTCACAATAGCCAAAAGGTGAAAACAACTGAAATGTCCATCAACAGATGAATGGATATACAAAATGTAGTAATATATACAATGAAATATTATTCAGCACTGAAGAGAAATGAAGTCCTGATGCATGCCACAACATGGATGAACTTTGATAACATTATGCTGAGTGAAATAAGAGGGCAAACGGACAAATACTGTATGACCTCACTTACTGTACACCACTCCTCCTTCCTTACAAGTAAACATCTAGAAACCAAAGATTATACATGGTTACCGAGGGTGAGTCTTCCTTATTCATTGTCCAGCTCTCACATGGATAAGAGGTGATTCAAAACACCATGGCTTGGGTTAGGCACACCTTAGTCTTCAAGGAGACATCTTTGCTCTTTGTCACTTGAAAGAGGTCTTTTGTAGCAGATTTGTCCGATGCAATACATCTGCTGATGACCAAAGACCAAAGAAAAGTTGATGCTTTTGAGTTGTGGTTGGAGAAGAATGCTAAGAGTACCATGGACTGCTAAAAGGACTAACAGATCTGTCTTGGAAGAGGTGTAGCCGGAATACTCCTTAGAAGTGAGAACGGCCAGACATCTCACCTACTTTTGTCATGTTGTCAGGAGGAACCATTCTCTGGAGAAGGATATCATGCTTGGTAAAGAGGAGGGCAAAGAAGAAGGGAAAGGCCCCCAACGTGACTGCAGCAATGAGCTTAGGTATAGCCAGGATCTTGAGGCAGTGTTTCATTCTGCTGTGCATAGGGTCGCTATGAGTCAGAGATACTCCAGGGCACCTAGCAACAACAAGGGGTCAGAAGGAGGGAGAAGAGTGGAATTTTGTTTGGGGGCCACTGAGTTTATATTAATGATAGTGGACTATTTGGGAAAAGTATAGTAATAATGGTGGTACACAAAAAAGTAATCAATGCCATTGAATTGCAAATATGGACACTGTTGTGTTAGCAAATGTTTTGATATATTTGATGTATGTTTTGATATATTTGCACCACAATTTTTTAAAAATGTAAAAACCATTCTTAGCTCCTGGGTTGTTCGTAGCCTAGTCATAGTTTATTTGTAATGTGTTATTTGCAGACTCTGATTTATTGTTTGTTTCCTTCCATAATACTGTGAACGCTGGAAGCGCTGGGACCAAATCTGTTGATGTACTTCTATGAGTCTTTGAGCCTCCGGCTGCGCTGGCTGCTTACCAGCAGCTGAAAGAATGTAGAACCAAAGTGAGCGTGGGCGGAGTCTGTGAGTGCAGTGATTACAGCTCGGTCCCCCGGAGGTGGGGAAGGGTGCGGGGCGGTGGGGAAGGGCGGGCCTAGAGCCCGCTTTTCATCGCCTGCGCAGGAGTAAGAAGGTCACTACCAAGCGCGCTCCAGGTGCTGTAGGTTCGTGAGCAGAGAGCGATTCTTAGGCGGGATTGGGGCGAACCTGCGCTGAGTGGCTCTGGACATGAATCCGGACACGTTTGCAAGAGGAGAGGGCTGCGAGCAGCTGCTTAGGCCTGGCTTGTGGAGGTATTGGTTTGCCTCAAGACGTGATCCTGAGATGTATCGATCATTCCGAACCCCTTTCAAGTTACCCCTATTCTTTGATAGGGGTCTCTTCCCCTTGGGCCCAAGCACGGAGGAATGGTGTACAGTTTTGAGACCTTATATGGCCCTCCAAAGTTTTGCTCCTATTCATTTTACAAACACTCAATGTAGCGATGCCGGTCCGGCCCCAGCCCTAAAAGAAGAAACTCTTAACACTAGCTGGGAGTCGTGAAAATATTTTCAATAGCACATAGGTTGATGAGTCCTGTGATGCGGACGGACCCGTGATGACACGGGCCTGGATCCAGGGAGAAATGACCCCTTCATCTGGAGAGGAGATGGCAAACTTCCCTGATGTGATGGCACTGGACCTGGGTCTCAAAAAACGAACCAAATCTGAAACCAACCCCACTGCCATGGAGTCAATTCCAACTCATAGCGACCCTTTTAAGACAGAGTAGAACTGCCCCATAGGGTTTCCAAGGCTATGGCATAGTGCCTAAGGCACTTGACTGCTAACCAGAGGACTGGCGGTTCAAACCCACCAGCCACTCCTTGGAAGGAAGA
The DNA here is from genome assembly GCF_000298275.1 of Orycteropus afer afer. Lineage (NCBI taxonomy): Eukaryota > Metazoa > Chordata > Mammalia > Tubulidentata > Orycteropodidae > Orycteropus > Orycteropus afer. The sequence continues at coordinate 258,482 of NW_006922654.1, forward strand.
CAGGACTTTATCCTGAGGGCAGTGGAAACCTTTGAAAGAGTTTAAGCAGGGACTGAATAGATTCAAATATACCCTTTCCCAAGGTCATTCTAGTTGGCTGAATGGAGGATAGTGAGATGATGGAGACAGAAAGTTGTGAAGCTATTGCAGTAATCCAGGGACTAGATAAGGGTCTGAAAGAAGAGTGATAAGGAGAATGTGCTTCATAAGTATAGGTTTTGTATACACAAAAGACAAGTACCTGTCCTCTCTCCCCCTCCCCATGGCTGGCATGGTAACTGGACTGCAAGGACTCCTGCAAGAGGGTGGAGGACAGTGGCTGAGAAGGCCCTTGGCATCTTTGCAGGTGGGGTGGCAGAGGAGATGAATGGCAAAGTTCTTCATGCTACCTTTATTCCTTTTGGAGAGATCACAGACACTCAGTTTCCTCTGGATTATGAAACAGGTATTTTCAGTGTCCCTCAGGTTTAGGAATCCTTCCTCTAGGAAAAGTACTTAAAAAAAAAAAATTAAAGTCACATCACAGTGCATTCTAAATATGGTTGAGATAAAGGAGCTCAATTCTAATGGATAACATTGTGAAGAATGGGAATTCCAGATCATTTGATTGTGCTCATGAGGAACCTGTCCATGGACCAAGAGGCAGTCTTTCGAACAGAACAAGGGGATACTGCACGGTTTAAAATCAGGAAAGGTATGTGTCAGGGTTGTATCCTTTCACTATAGATTGAGCAAAATCTATATGCTGAGCAAATATTCCAGGAAGCTGAACTATATGAGTAGGAACACAGCATCAGGAGGAGATGCTCATTAACAACCTACAGTACTCAGATGACATAACCTTGCTTGCTGAAAGTGAAAATGACTCGAAGCACTTACTGATGAGGATCAAAGACTGCAGCCTTCAGTACAGATTACCCCACAACATTATGATGTCAAGAAATCAGACATGATACTGCACTTGTCAAATCTGCGGCAAGGGACCTCTTTCTTTAAAATATGAAGGAGCAAAGATGTCACTTTGAAGACTAAGATGCACCAAATCCAAGCCATGGTATTTTCTTTCTTTCTTTCTTTTTAAATTGTTATTTGGGTGAAAGTTTACAGAGCAAATTCATTTTCCATACAGCACAAGCCATGGTATTTTCAATTGCCTCATATACCTGTAGAAGCTGGACAATGAAGAAGAAGAACAAAGAAAAGTTTGAATTGTGATGTTGGTGAAGAATACTGAAAATACTACGGACTGCCAGAAGAATGAACAAATCTGCCCTGGAAGAAGTATAAGCAGAATGCTCCTTAGAAGCGAGGATGGCCAGACTTGTCTTTTGTACTTTGGCCATGTCAGAAGGGACCATTCCCTGGAGAAGGGTCTCATGCTCGGTAAAGTAGAGGGTCAGCGAAAAAGGGGAAGACCCTCAATGAGATGGATTAACACAGTGGTTGCAACAGTGAGCTCAAGCGTAACAAGAATTGTGAGGATAGCATAAGACGAGGCAATGTTTAGTTCTGAGGTGCATAGGGTAACTAGGAGTCACAGCTGACTTGACAGCACCTAACAACAATAACAACTGTTCTAATCTGCAGCTGTCGTTATGACAGCAACTGTTTGTTTTGGACTATAGAAAAGTTCAGGAGGGTGCCTCAGTAGGTTAGCATGACAGTGATCTTGATGCAGAAGTAATAGCCTCAGGCCATGGGGTTTTGAACTGTAATATATATACTTCGCAGAGAGTCAGACTCTGAGATAAGATACATTTCTCAATAGACCACTAGGAAGGCAGTTTTGAACTACATCAAGATCTGGGTGTTTCAAACCATCTGCTGGGTACCCCAACACACTGCTTCCTTCTTGGCTATTAATATTAAGGCAACAAGAGACCTCAGCTCCAAAAGTGGGGCCTTGGCTTCTGCTCACCTGGGTGAGTTTTCCTTTAGTTGTATCACAGTTCTAGTTCAGTTTCAGGCTTTTGTCATTTTTTAAGATCAGAGTTTTAGACCAAGCTCTGTCATTATTTTTGTGTGTGCTTGTTAGCAAATTCCTTAGACTCTCTGTCTGCAAAACTGAGAAAGCTATATTGGCTCTTTATCTTTCAGGGCCTGTCCGATCTCTGAGTTGTATAGTTTAATAAACGCTGCAGTGCTTGGCCTTTTTAGTTAGATCAGCATTTTCCTGAGGATGAAGACTGAGCATCCTTATCCAGGTTTTAAGGTTCATGCTTTGTGTGTGGTTGATGCTCAAAATATGTTTGGAATGAATAATTGAGAGGTTAAATGACTTTTTCTGTACCACCAAGTCTAAAGTGAGCCATGCAAGGGTCAGATTTAAATTCTGCTTTGGTAGAAGAATTAAATACATATTTTAAAGATTAAAAATATTATTTAGCTGTGTTCCCTAATAAACAAGTTTAATATTGCTTAAAATGCTGTTTAAGACTAAACAGAGAGTATACCCAAGAACATGTATAGGGTTGGCAGACAATGGGCCTATAAGTTTATGTGTATGATCTGAATTCCCAGGTGTATAGTAGAGCTGACAAGGGGCAAGGTTGTAGTCACTGCTTGGTCACAGCCAGCTACCCAGAGGGACCAAGTAGTTGAACCTGTGGGCTTGGGACCATAGTCACAGGGGACATCAAGCTCAATA